>NC_034014.1:27868075-28033479 GCF_000346465.2 Prunus persica
GAATTTTTTCTATACTCTTCCATCCAACTTTCTAGACATAATAGTAAACGATTTGAGTTTAAGTTCTATTGTTTTCCCCATCTTTTAATAAACTTATAGGCTTTTTCTGAAGCTTTACGGATGTCATTTACTATTTCCTCACGATAACTAACGTGTCGCTCCACATGTGCTACCATTTTTTTGCAATTGTTGGTATTTCCCGCCCAAGTGGCAAATACACTGCAACTCTCTATATGTAAATATTTGTCTGAATCATCATTCTTTATAAATCCTTTTCTCGTACTAGATGTAGTTCTCGAATCGACACCAACATATATTATTCCACAACTATCATTAAAGATAAAAGCGATGTTTGTTGTGTCCCATCCCTCATCCAGGTAAAAATTTGAAATTTATTAAGTAAAAAAAGATAAGAAAAAAAGGATGAGAATATGCCTCGGCCAAGTATATATAGCTTTTCAAAACCTCCTTGTTTTAATACCTCAAACACGTGCACATATCCACCGCTGCATTCATAAAAAAAGTTGCATATAATAAAGCCCTTGTCACATGTTATAACTATTCATTTGAATTATGAACTTTCAAATTACAATCATCTAAGTACTGCTCAGCATGTGAACCACCGCTTCCACTCACAAATCCTGTGCAACAATTGGGTTTGGATTTTACCTCCACTCCAGAATGCCTAACTTTACATACATAAGGAACTTTATCTATACATTTCCATCCAACCTTCCATCCAGACATAATAGTAGACGCCTTGAACTTCAATTCATTTTTTTTCCCCATCTTTTAATAAAATTATAGGTTTTTTCTGAAGCTTCATGGAAACCATTAACTATTTCCCTACGATAAATAACGTTTCACTCCACATGTGCAAACATTTGTTTGCAATTATGGGTATTTCTTGGCAAATATATTGCAACTCTCCATATGTAAATATTTGTCTGAATCATCATTCTTTATAAATCATTTTCTCGAACTAGATGTTGTCCTCGAATCAACACCAACATATATTGTTCCGCAATCGTCATTAGATATATAAGCGATGTTTGCTGTGCCCCATCCTTCGGCCTAGCAAAAATTTGAAACTTATTAAGTAAAAAAAGATAATTAAAAAAAGGATAAGAATATGCCTTATCCGGGTATATATAACTTTTCAAAACTTCCTTGTTTTAATACCTCGAAAAAACACACATATCCATTGCAACATTCATAAAAAAAAAGGTTGCATATAATAAAGCCATTGTCACATGTTGTAACAATTCATTTGAATTATGGACTTTCAAATAGCAACCATCCAAGTATTGCCCATCATGTGAACCACAGCTTCCACTCACAAATCTTGTGCAACGATTGGATTTGGATTTTACCTCCACTCTAGAACGCCTAACTTTACATGCATAAGGAACTTTATCCATACCCTTCCATCCAGACATAATTGTAAATGCCTTGAATTTCAGTTCTCTTTTATTTTTCCGCCATCTTTTAATAAACTTATGGGCTTTTTCTGAAATTTTACGGATGCTTTTAACTATTTTCACACGATAACTAACGTGTCGCTCCTCATGTGCTAACATTTTTTTTTCCATATGTAAATATTTGTCTGAATCATCATTCTTTATAATTCATTTTCTCATACTAGATGTAGTCCTCGAATCGATACTAACATATATTGTTCCACAATCGTTTTGAGAGATATAAGCGATGTTTGTTGTGCCCCATCCTTCGTCCTAGTAGAAATTTGAAATTTATTAGGTAAAAATAGAAAAGAAAAAAAAGATGAGAATATGTCTCAGCCAAGTATATATAGCTTTTCAAAACCTCTTTGTTTTAATACCTCAAACAAGCGCACATATCCACCATTACATTCATAAAAAAAAAGTTACATATAATAAAGCACTTGTCACATGTTGTAACAATTCACTTCAACTATGGACTTTCAAATGACAACCATCCAAGTATTGCCCAGCATGTGAACCCCCGCTTTCACTCACAAATCTTGTGCAACGATTCAATTTGGAATTTACCTCCACTCCAGAATACCTAACTGTACATACATAAGGAATTTTTTATATATCCTTCCATCCAACCTTCCATGCAGATATAATAGTAGACGCCTTGTATTTTAGTTCTTTTTTTTTTTGCCATCTTTTAATAAACTTATAGGTTTTTTCTGAAGCTTTACGGATGCCATAACTATTTCCTCACGATAACTAACGTGTCGCTCCACATTTTCTACAATTTTTTTGCAATTGTGGGTATTTCCCGCCCAAATGGCAAATACACCGCAACTCTCCATATGTAATTGTTTATCTGAATCATCATTCTTTATAAATCGTTTTCTTGTGCTAGATGTAGTCATAGAATCGACATCAACATATATTGTTCCACAACTATCATTAAAGATATAAGCGATGTTTGTTGTGCCTAATCCCTCATCCTGATAAAAGTTTGAAATTTGTTAGATAAAAAAAAGATAAGAAAAAAAGGATGAGAATATGCATCAGCCAAGTATATATATATAGCTTTTCAAAACCTTCTTGTTTTAATCCCTCAAACACGTGCACATATCCACCGCTACATTCATCAAAAAAGGTTGCATATAATAAAGCCCTTGTCACATGTTGTAATAATTCATTTGAATTATGGACTTTCAAATGGCAACCATCCAAGTATTTCCCAGCATGTGAACCACATCTTCAACTCACAAATCCTGTGCAATGATTCGATTGGATTTTACCCCCTCCACTCCAAAATGCCTAACTTTACGTACATAAGGAACTTTATCTTTACCCTTCCATCTAGACATAATAGTAAATGCCTTGAATTTCGGTTATCTGTTTTTTCCAGATCTTTTAACAAACTTATAGGCTTTTTATGAAGCTTTACGGAAGCCATTAACTATTTTCCCACGATAACTAACATGTGGCTCCACAAATGCTAACATTTTTTATTTTTGCAAGTTTGGGTGTTTCCTGCCCTAGTGGCAAATACATTGTAACTCTCCATATGTAAATATTTGTCTGAATAATCAATCTTTATAAATCCTTTTCTTGTATTAGATGTAGTCCTCAAATTGACACCAACATATATTGTTCCACAACCGTCATTAGATATATAAGCGATATTTGTTGTGCCACATCCCTTGTCATGGTAAAAATATGAAATTTATTAAGTAAAAAAAGATAAGAAAAAAAAAAGAATGAGAATATGCCTCAGCCAAGTATATATAGCTTTTCAAAACCTCCTTGTTTTAATACCTCAAACACGTGCACATATCCACCGCTACATTCATCAAAAATGGTTGCATATAATAAAGCCCTTGTCACATGTTGTAACAATTCATTTGAATTATGGAATTTCAAATGGCAACCATCCAAGTATTGCTCATCATGTGAACCACCACTTCTACTCACAGATCCTGTGCAACGATTGGATTTGAATTTTACCTCACACCTAACTTTACATACATAAGAAACTTTATCCATACCCTTCCATTCAGACATAATAGTAGACGCCTTGAATTTCAATTCTCTTTTTTTTTTGCCGTCTTTTAATAAACTTATAGGCATTCTCTGAAGCTTTATGAATGCTACTAACTATTTTCCAACGATAACTAACGTGTCACTCCATATGTGCTAACAATTTTTTACAATTGTGGATATTTCTCGCCCTAGTGGAAAATTTTTTGTAACTCGCCATATGTAAATATTTGTCTGAATCATCATTCTTTATAATCATTTCCTCGTACTAGATGTAGTCCTCGAATCGACACCAACATATATTGTTCCACAACCGTTATTAGAGATATAAGCGATGTTTGTTGTGCCCCATCCGTCGTCATAGTAAAAATTTGAAATTTATTTAGTAAAAAAAGATAAGAAAAAAAAGGATGAAAATATGCCTCATCCAGGTATATACAGCTTTTCAAAACCTCATTGTTTTAATAACTCAAACACGCGGACATATCCACTGCTACATTCATAAAAAAAGGTTGCATATAATAAAGCCCTTGTCACATGTTGTAACAATTCATTTGAATTCTGGACTTTCAAATTACAACCATCCAAGTATTGCCAGCATGTGAACCACCGCTTCCACTCACAAATTTTTTGGAACGATTGGATTTGGATTTTACCTCAATTCCAAAATACCTAACTTTACACACATAAGGAACTTTATCTATACCTTGTTATTTGACCTTCCATCCAGACATAATAGTATACGCCTTGAATTTCAGTTCACTTTTTTTTCGCTATCTTTTAATAAACTTATAGGCTTTTTCTGAAGCTTTACAAATGCTTCATTTTTCTTTTAATTCAAGGGTGACCAAGACTATCTTCAATTTAATTACTTGGGCTTTAAATTTTTTGCCACAACTTTTGTGTATCAAAAATTATCTCTTTACCTTATGTCCTAGTGCTCATGTATGCTCTTGATTTTTGTTTTTAGGGTTTGTGAGGAAGATTATATGAAATTTGCTTGGGTTTTGTTCTTGGGAAAAAAGAAAGTGTTGTTTTTATATTATTTTTGTTGGTGTAATTAGAGAGGTATATATTATGCCAAAATTTCAAATCAGTTTTTGAAGATGATTTTTCTAGCCAAGTTATTTTGGTGTGTGCATGATGGATAGCCGATATTTATTAATATAGCTCTTTGTTGATGGTCCTACTAACATTGTAATTGCTTGCAAACAGATAGTAAGGCCGAAGAACCAGAGAATACAGAACCAATTGAAGAAGAACTTAATGCTTATTTTTATGAGGGCTCTAACCTTCACCATCCTAGTTCTATTCGTACGCTCTCTATTTTAAAGACAAGAAAGGAAAAAAAAAAGAGTATGCAGGAGCTCTATTTTATGACATAATATCTATGCACTTGTTGTTATTCTATGTCATGTTGAAAACACCTCGTATGTTAAAAGATAATTTATTCAGGCAAGTTATTTTGGTGTTCGCATGATGTAGAACCGATATTTAATAATTTAGTTATTTGTTGATGGGATCATAAATGTCATTCCTTCTAACTTCTTTGACATTATCACCTTTTTTTTTTTTTTTTTTCTTTTTGTATTTAACAATGTAATTGCATGAAAACAAGGAGCAAGATTGAACAATCAGAGGATGAAGAATCAATGGATTGGAAATCAGAGAGGATGAAGAATAAGAAGATTGGAAATAAGAGGTTGAAGAATCAAAGGATGAAAAATCCAAGGATGGAAAAAGTTATGGTAAGCAATTGATTTTAGGGGCAATAAAAAAAGTGAAAAAAAAAAGTGTCTGCAACTTCTCTATTTACATGTATATTCAATTTTTTTTTCTCGTATGACATAATATCTATGTATTTGTTGTTATTCAATGTAATGTATTCACAATACTGATTTTTGGTTTTATAATCTTGATTCATTCATTGTCTTAAAAAAATGATTATTTTTATTACTTTAGTTGTATTTAACAATGGATCTACAAATTGCATACCGGCAAATGTAAGTATTATTTAAAGGTGGATAAACACCCTACGCAACTATGCTCTTATAGGTGTCAAGTCCCAAAGAACGCAATTGTTTGTGTGAGTTGTGTGGTTGCATGTCTCATATGTGGCTGCCTCTTTAGAGACTCATGTTGTGCTAATTGTGGCATAAGCATAGGACATGCAATAATCAAGGATTGTACAATCTGTGGGAAGCAAGAAGAACACTCGAATCATGAGTGCCCGGAACGCGAGGAGAAACGTAAGGATTGTAGTTTTACTTACGACCCTTATACTGGTTCTTTTTCTGTCGAGATTTGCCCTTTGAAATAGTAGAGAATGAAGAGTTAATTATACTTTAGAGTTAAAGCAAAGGAGTGCTATTTTCTATAAACGCTATGCATCCTATCATTTTGATGTCTACATCATGTATTGTTTTTATTGCAAATGAATTGCAATTTGCAGCACATGGTCTATTATATTGTTTTGCCTGAAGATGTGAGAATCCATCTATTTATGAAATGTCTAAAGTAAAATGTGGTTTTTATCTCAAAAAGTGGGGTTAGTATACTGAAATTTAATTTAAAGACCTGCTAAACAACTAGGCATGAAAGACCATTGTTATGTGCACCATCATATGGTTTGAATTTAAATAACGAAGGTAAAATGCAAAAGTTTAAGAAAAGTTTTAAGTTAAATGTCGAAGATGCAATCCATCTCATATGAAGAATAAGGAGTTAAATATCAAAAGAGTACATTCAAAGATATTAATAGTTGTAATAGACAAGTCAAATAAAATCGTACACATAGAAAAGTATTTGTCCAAACCATAACTTTCTGTTTTGAAAATAGAGTACATTCAAAAAGGGAAGTGATTTTTCTACTCCCCTTTTCTCCACTTACACTTCCTTTTGCTTTTTAATCAATTTTGTTCTTTCTCTTTCCTATTCTACCCTTACACTCCTTTTCGTTTAATAAGAAGACATGTATAATTAATTACTAATATTATGAAAAAATAAAAATATGAGACTACTATGCATACCTTGCTCTATACATATCTATTAACTACAACAAAGATAAATAATACTCACATACTTGGTAAAAAAATAAAGAATTTGGTGTACACATACTTACATTTCTATCAATTTTCAATATTTTATTTTATTTTATTTTATGTTAAATTTTCTTAATTTCAATTATCAAAACTTAATGTAGGGTAAGGGTATAATAGGAAAGAGAAAGAACATAAAAGAACAATATTGATTAAAAAGTATTAAAAAGTAAAAGGGAGTATAAGTGGAGAAAAGGGGAGTGTGAAAATCAGCTCCCTTAAAAAATATCATAAGAATACAGTCAAAAGATTATGTTTTTCCTTTATTTTCAACCAAAATAAAAAAAGGTCCTACATTATGATGGAATGACGCAAAATATGATGTTTACCAATCAAAATGGGTTACATTGTTAGACGATTAATTTTGATGACGTGTAACATTAAATACCACATTTAAACACAATGAAAAAGAATTACAACCAGAAAAAGAAGAAAAAGAAGAAGGAAAAGAAGAAGAAATTGACAAGAAGTCACGAATCGAGGGGAAATTTTATATGGCAGCTGTTTGCAACTTCTCTATTTTATGACATAATAACTATGTATTTGTTGAAAATAGCTCGTATGGTAAAAATATGATTTCTCTAGCCAAGTTTATAGCCAATATTTGATAACGTAGTTATTTGTTGATGGGATCATAGATATTATTCCTTCTAACTTTTTTGACATCATCACCATTTTTCTTCTTTATCTTTTTGTATGTAACAATGTAATTGCATGCAAACATGTAGCAAGGTTGAAGAACTTAGGAGTTATATTGGTTTTTTTTTTTTAAAAAAAAAAATTATACATATAAGCGATAGTCTAAACTAGAGGTGGGTTTACCATGGTGTTGTGAGGGGTTTGAACTTGAGACCACTAGTTTACATGACAAAGCTAGACTCTATTGGCTTATTGATTTTAGAGACAAAAAGAAGAAAAAAAAAAAAGATAGCCCCCTGTAGGGGTCTTTTTCTTCTAGCAACTTCAGATGGGTCAGGCTGCCGTAAGGAGCAAACTGAAGAAAAATATCCCCTTGTGTTTGAGTTCAAAGATTAGGCCCCAAAATGTTTCGAAAGGGTAGTAAAGCCTTAGGAAACACCTTAGTTACCTTCACCAACAAAAATGATGGCTGCTTACAGGTAGATTCTTAGTGCTTACATATGAATTCTTAGCTTGGCATGAGGAGATCGTGGCATGGAAGCAAAGTTGGCATGAGTTTAGCACTAAAGAGAAAATTATGTGTTCTTGGGAGGAAGAAGGGGTGTCCAGGTAAAGGGGGGAAGGTTTTGCAAGTAGTTTTGGCTAAGAGAGAAGGGAGAGAGAGAAGAGGGTGGCTAGAGTGCTTCTTTCGCCAGCTTGACAGTGACTCTGTCAAATGTTAGAGCAATCTACCAGAAGAGGAAAAATGGGGAAGAAGGGTGAACAGTGCACAAAATTGCTAGGTTTTTGCAAGTAAGAGAGGAAACTTGCTCTCTGGTTGTGGATGATTCGTTGGGTAGAAGATGCCTCATTTTATAGCCGCTGGAAACTACCCAAGAAACCCTAATGGTTTCTACCCAATTTGGTCAATCTTTTCCCTTCCTTTCTCATCTCATCCCTTGACTTTTCATATCTTGGTGAAATTTCCTCTGTCTATTGGCACAAAATCAGGAATTTTGGGAGCTCAAGACCCCCTTTCCCGCAGCTGTTCAGTGGGAGACTCCATTCTTAGCTATTTTTCTTCTTATTTCCTTCCTCCTTTCCTAGCCAGATCTGATGAAGGAAAGCAAATAGGTGCACACACTGGTTTGAAGGGTGCTTCTCCTCCTGGCAGCTTACATGCTAATATCCCTTGGGTCCTTGCATGTTTTTGCTTTGAAACTTGTTTCTTCCTTCCCATCAACCCACGTGGTCTTCCATACTTCTTCATGGCTTTATCCTTCAGCCAAAAGATGGAGTTTTTGCTGCTTGCTACTTCTAATTGTATGGGTCTTCTAGGATAGGAAGTCAAACAAATAGGCCACTCTTATCAAATATTGGGCTATTGGGGTTAGTTTTAGTGGGCCATTTTGATTGGGCTTTTTTGGTTGGGTCATTTAGGTTATTTTCCCTTTTGTGCTCACCCATATATTTGGGCCTAAGGAATGGGCTTGGGTTCCGAGGCTCCCAAGCAACCCGGAACCTCCATTTTTCGGCCCATCAATGGGCCTCATGACAACTTATTACCATCCATGCCACAATCCACTCAAGCAAGCCCCGGGCATTTGAGTGGCTTGAGCCTACTTAGGCTTGTAGCGTGGTTGGGTGTGTAATAATGATTTGCTGCTTGTCATGACATATCGCTTGGCATGGCATATCGCTTGACATGCTTTTAATTATTATGTTTGACGGGATAATTAGCATGGATTTGCAGAGCTAATGCATTTTATAATCTTAATCTCGATTCCTAGCATGACAGATTATTTATTTGGCATGGCACTTGGAGTGTGACTCGTGCATGGCGGACTTTTGTGTGTTCCAAGTCGGGTTTTTTCTCAATAAGATATTACGCTGGGCCGGGAATTCATTTGGGCCAAGCTGTGAATTTTTTGGGCCTCAACACCCCCTCCTCCTTCGTAACCCTATTGGTATATGCTTTTGATTATATAGATAAAAAAGGACCAAAAAAAATAAAATAAAATAATTGCGTCTGCAACTTCTCTTCTCTATTTACATATATTTCATTTGTAATGAGCCCATTCTTGTGCTTTTGACCCAAAATAAGAAAATAAATTTATTTACACCCGTAGGGAAACTTTTTCATATATTATTGTTATATGATTAACATAAAAAAACTATCCCTTTGAAGGAAAAATCAAACAAATAAAAAACGAAAGCCTATGAAACGAAAAATTGAATCCTATGACGCAAAAGATCGAACACAATGATTATAAAAACTAAATTCTATGAAGCAGCTCTTATAAAATTGATATATATTATTTATGAGAAAGATAAAAAAACTTAAATAAAAAAAAATACAAGAGATGGTATAATGTATTCTAAATTAATTTAATATATGGGTAGGATAAATTCGAACTTGGATGTAAAGGGGCTGGCTCATTATCCTAATTAACTGGCCTAACCGACGTCAACGAGATAAAGTAGATTAAGGATACACTAAACCAATTGGTTTTACTTCTAAACCTTCAGGAAATATACATTTTTTAATCAAATTAAAAAAGAGATAAAAAAGAAATTTAAATTTGTGGTTGATGCAACCTTATGCTCAAGCTTCATTGAACTAATTTAAATTTGTGGTTGATGCAACCATATATTTTTTAGGTCTACATTCATAGATCATCTTTGTAAAAAATTAGACAAATTGAAAACTGGTTCGACATCTAATTGTGTCCTACAAAATCAATGAACATGGTGCTTGAAGTAATTTCAATAATTCAATTGAGTGGCCAAATGATATTCAATTCAAATGATTTTTTTTTTTTTTTTTGTAGAGATAGTCTTTGAATAAATATTTACAAAATAGATGGTTTGGATTAGTAAGATACAATACGGAATGAGCCCTACAGAGGGATCCCTCAATCCAAACTCTATATATATAATAGCCCAAATCAGATTATAGATATTAAGTGGAAAGAACATTATCTCGGTCGCAGGATTTTTTCTGCAATCTTTTCCCAAGATTTGAGAGTTTTATCTTGGTAGTTGGTTTTGTACAATGCAACGGTAGCTATTGGAAGCTCAAATCAGTAATGGTCTCATCCAGAATACTAAGTTTCTCTTGAGCTCTTTTCCTCTCTTCTTCTGTCAGATTTCCATAAAGGAGGGCCACTTGTGGCAAATCTTCTGCAAAGGGAGACTTATGAAAATAAATAGAGATTTAGTGATATACTCATTCTTAGCACTAATATTATAGATAAACTCTACACCATTGAATTTCTATAAACAAACCCAAAAAAAAAATCCACAAAATGACAGCTGGCCTTATTGAATTTAATATTGATTATTAAATTACTTTGATGCCCTATTGAGTGTTTTGGGTATTCTTATGAGATTTTGGAGTTTGGTTTGTTTTAAGAAATTGATGGCAGTTTTGTAATTTATAAGAAGTTAAGTCTCTTTGTTATGTTCTAAATGGACTTTGGGTGTGTTTCTAAAGTCCATTTCATATGAGATATTTTTATAATTTGAGTCCCCATATTGGGTATAATAGTGAATCTCCCAAATAATTATTAGGGTTTCAATTATGTAACAAGAAGAATACTAGTTTTAATGCTTCAATTTCTTTTATGCTTGAGTAAAAACTAGTAAGAAGAAAAGTAATATTTGGTGTCAATTCAAAGAGACCGAGATCAACATCAGAAATATCCTCATTGCTTGTTAAATTGATCTTAAATTTTGAACCGGTAATAAACAAATGGCAAATTAAAACCAAAACTGTTCCAAAATAGAACAAGAATGGATTCGAGTCCTAGCATCCGTATAGTATGTGTGAGTTTAATGTGTTATCGCTCCTTTCAATAGGAAATGTCATAAATAAATAAATAAAAGAAAAAAAAAAAGAGAACAAGAATGAAATAACACCAAAACCTCAGCTCCCAACGGTTTATTCTTTTTAGCATCATTCCAAGTAGAAAGTATGTATGAAGATTATATTTACTTAATAAAAAAGAAAAAAAGAAAAAGAAAAAGCGAAATTGTTAAAAACTACGTGCCATAAAAAAAAGAAAAGAAGAAAAAACACATTACTAATCCATTTCTACAATGAGGAAAAAACTTACGATTCCAAATGTCGAAATATACGCAGTAGTAACGTAATATATCATACATCTGAGAAAATATGCAATAAATGTGTTAGTACTATTCTGAATAATACAATGAGGGGGGTATTTTTATTTTCTACTCTAAAAATAAAATATGAAGAAAACAAACTAAATAAAATAAAATGAAGGAAAGAAGAAGTGGACAATAGATAGGACCTTCTCGAAATAGGGTCGCTGAAAGAGGATGCAAACACACTGGTAATAGGACCTCCTGGTAACCACAGCTTCAACTTTAGGAACGTACCCTTCGTAAGGCTTCAAACTTGTTGAGCACGTCATCGGGCGACAGACGGATGGACCCCGTAAGGGTAATGTGGGGCTCCACCAAACTCGGCCCGAAGGCCTTCCATCAGCTTCTTGATCCTGCAAGACACGTCATCCGATGGGATGGCCCACAACGAATACGTTTGTCTTTCGTCCTTACTCTCCTCCACCAACTCCGCCCTTAGTCTCTCTCTAGAGAAAGAGCAGATATCAAGAGATTGAGAAGAGGGAGGGATGGATGTGGAAATGTATTTCGTTTTTACTGGGAAGGGATGCTCAGGAGATTAGTGGATTATGGTTGGTTACTATAATTTGTCTGTTTTGTTTGTGGTGTGTGTGGCTTTGTTTTCTCTGGTAAATAAGTAAATTAATGCATTAACTTCGGTAAATAGAGTTGCTAATACCAAACTATATAATTTCTTATTATAGTCTTCTTTGGGTAACAAGTTAAATCAGTATATCGATAGTTTCATTTCCCATTTCTGCCAATTAAAGAGAAAAACAATCCGACCTACTTTTCAAAAAGCTTGTTATTTTTTGCATCATCATCTAATGCAAAAGATTACTTGGTTATTGACTTTTTAATAGCCATTTGGTTCTTAAATTGTTACATGAACAGATTGCATTTAAAAACATGATTTATTTACAAATGATTTCGCGATATAGGAGAGCAGACCTTCTTTTTTATTGTAGATAAGTCACTGAAAAATTGCAAATAAATTCTCCGTTCTGTTTACTGTAAAACAGGAGGTGAAAACACACTAATCAGCTAAAAACTAGACATTATTGTTTTAGATAACGGGTTTTTGGATTTAGCAACGGCCGGCAGCAGTTTACAGACCTTTCACGACGATTATATCCATCGGCGATTTTCCTGTTAACTGCTACAAAAAGCCCAAGTGTCTCTTTTAGCGACGGTATAGCCCCCAAAATCTTTTGGTTTTTCCTTTAAGAAGGGAATTTTTTGGACAGAACGCAATTTCGGGGATCTCGTACGGTTTAAAGAATTGCGTTTTGTCCTTGCCATCTAAGATTCTAAGAAAAGCCACTTGTGCGCCATTTATAAAATTTATAACAACAAAATACAAACCAAAAAAATTCATCTACAAGTGGAAAGCAATTCACTTCACTTGATCAACATATATATATATATATATATATATATATATATAGGCATGATGGTTTCATCTCCCTGTGGTGCCTAATTGACCCCATTGATTGTATGGCAAGGCTGCCTTGCTTTACCCACAAAGTCCTTTAACAGCACTGCTTCCCCAAATTGGGATTGTCAAAACTCAAAATAAGGTTCAATAATCAATCCCCATGGCATTCGGCGGCCAAACTGCATGGGAAAACATTGTCGTGAGAGATAGGGAACACCAGGATTGTAAAATGATATATATATATATATATATATATATATATATATATAGGCAAGAGCATATGCTAATCTTATGGGCCCTCTCCATTTGAAAAGTATCAAGAGAGGAGCCAAAATTCCACCATGTTATGAGCTCACTACGGTTCAATATATTATCACTTTTCTTTCCAAGGATCAAATTATCAAAGGTTCACCTTAAATTCCATCATGGTATATATGCCACACACGTCTGTCTAATTAAAAAGTAATCCAGTTACATATCAGTTGAGCCAGTTGATGTTCTATGTTGTAAAATTGAACTGACACAATTTCGGATAGTCTTACCTATATCTACACAATCCGTATGATGCTTACTAAGAGAATCATAAGATGGAAAGGAAAAATAACATTTACCTGGGAAACACATAGCCAGCCCATGAGTTTCAGGGTTTCTATTTAAAAACTGTGGGATTTACGAACACTTAAATCATGCATGAGCACCGAAGATTCCTGAAAGTCAAAGATAGACATACATGAATCTATGTCGTACTTATGAAAGAGTAGAATCGAAAAGAAAGAGGATCCAACAAAGGGAACTTTTGTAATGGCACAAACCTACCACCAGCCCCTACCATCCCACAAGTACAAAACAAAACCAGCTGTTTTCTTGTTTATCACCTTAATTCCCTATTTGACAATATCATTGTTACTTTCTGATATTATATTTTATGACATGTTCTGGCAAAGAGTATTACTTTACGGTTAAAGTACTAGACATTTCAACAACTTCTGTAATTGAACAGAAAACAGAGTGGTAATACCCACCTATAGTAATTTCTTATTAGAGTATTCGTTGGGTAAGAAAAGTTACATAAGTATATTGATAGTGCATATGAATAAAGATCTAGACAAAAATTTCCCTGGTTAAAATCTAAATAGAATTGATTCAGCTTAAGTCCAAAATTGAGACCTCAATTTATGTCAGTCGACAAAAGAACACAAAAAACATATCAAAACAAGTAGTAACCACAAGAAGAGAAAGCATTACCGTGGAAGATTATCACAAAGCAGAAGATAGTGGTGACAATCATTGCCAAGAAGTTTATCTTCGATGATGATGTTTTATCAGATTTCATTTTCTTCAATGCATTCATCCTTTCTCTCCTTGCACGCCGCAACCTTGAACGCTTTGAAATTTCTTTGACGAACTCTATATCGGCGGCATGTAATGATGGACCTGTAGGAGGCCGAGGTGGCTTGGGATGCTTTTTAGGGATCTTTTTCTGTTTCTCGACTGTCCTCTTCTCCGTTCTTCCTTCTGCCATTTGCCCCATACTACTAGCTAACATATCCATATTCTGACCAATACTTGATACATTATTGCCTGCACTTAGCCCATCACTAGCTGCGATTGATCCATCAACATACAAGTACCCACTCCTTGCCCTAGCCATTGTTTTCCTGGAACATTTACCATCTGAACCCGACCTTTCATTTCCATCTTCTTCACTGGTGCTTTCAGTCTCACCACTTTCCAAGTCAAAATCCAGATCACTTTCCTTAGAACCTAGATGATCCATTACATGCCTAACCTCGGACTTGCCCTCTAAGCCTCTAAGATCTCAAAGGTATAAACATTCGATTCAAACACAAAACAACCTATACAATATTCTCAGCTAAGTCAGGTAACCCATTTCTAAGATCACGTGACATCTCAAACACAATTCAAGAGTTTATGGCCTTTAAGCAAGAAACCATCTTTTCCTACTAATATGAACAAGTCATACGTAAAAACTATAAGATTTGCTTCTGCATCTAACTAACCAGTACTTATCCCAAACAGTAAAAATGGTACGACCTTGTCATCAATATAACCTCAAATAAAGTGTCCATTTGTTCTCATTTCTTCTTCCTGGAATTTAACACAAAAACAGCCAAAATATAAAAAATCAAAAAACGAAAATACTAGAATAGTTACGAACAGATTCCGCTAAAAAAATTCAGTTCGAAAAAAGTTAAGCATAAAAAATTACGTTTACAATAACTTCCATGATTTGATTGGCACCCGAGAAATGTAAGAAAACAGAGGCAATTATAGAAATTGGACGCAAATTTTCTCATTGTAAAAGTGAGGCATGATAAGATATAGGACTAGATTGGGTTGCCTAGTATTGTGATCCCATTTCGCCCAATTAAAAAGAAATACAATTCGAGAACTATAACCTCCAAAAGGCTAGGTATTTTCCTGTCTTGTCTATCATTTTCTCAGGAACCAAACAGAAGCAAAATTTGAAAAAGGCATGATTGGCATCACAAAGGAATCAACGCACGTACCTTAGACAGAAGAGAGGACGTTTGTAGAGGGAAGGGTAGAGAGCAATTCCGAGAGCCAAACCAGCTGAGCTTAATTGGGGGCATTTCGCAAATATGAAACAAAACTAGGCTTATCTCTCAATGTCATAGCAATGCCCCGTATAGACGACATACCGTTGGATACATCCTCGCGACACGTCATTCTTTCTTTATTTTGTAATTGTTTTGTTTTTGGTCGAAAAAGATTTTTATAATTGTTTAACCCTCAATTAGAGATGAAACTTTTTCCTTTTTTTTTCCTTACAATTTTGGTGCAAAGGACAAAAAAGGAGGCAAAGGGGGCACAATTGAAGGTTTTTTTTAAATATAATATTTGTTTATACCGGAGATAAACGGCCTATGACAACCGAACACGTGGACAGGATCTATTTTGACTGCAGAAACGCCTTCGGCATGCTTCCTACCGAAGCCATCTATCTTGGCCCTTTTTACTAGCGGACACGTGTCATGCTCACAATCCGCGTCCACAGTCCCACATCGAAAATATGAGCACAGTGCACACCTCCCAAGGCCTATATAAGAAGACCCATATCCCCAAAAGGAAGAAGGAGAACTAACGGTACGCTACCGATTGATCTGTCAGTTAACATTACTAAAACCGTACTTACTAAAGCATCGGAGAGCTTTCGGCCGGTACCCCAAGGACTTACTGAACGTGTCCTTTTGCAGGTACTTACTCTTCCGAAGTAGAACATCTTCTGAAGACAGTCACCTACCAAAGGCATAATATCACTAAGTTGACGAAATACGTGCCGAACCACTTTTTCGCATCAACAGTTTGGCGCCGTCTGTGGGAATCCAGAAAAATCATCAGCCCATTATCTCCAAAACACATGGGGACCACTTCAGTACCCACGTTCTTATCGGAAGAAGGGGTACCGTTCAGAAGGCAGAGCGGAGCTAGCCCAGCGCTACCTCAATGCACTCCCTTCGGGAACGCCCCCGCAACCCAAACAACCGCCGAAGCCGAGCTGGTAGTCCAAATCGCGTCCCTATGGAAGGACATGGCAAGGCTTCAGGAACACAACAACCTTCTTTCGTCCAAAGTGGACGAAACCCAGCAGCTGCTCTATCAGCAGCACACGCAGAACATCCAGACAACTCACTCTTCCGAGAGCTTGCAGACCCCCCATAGGAAGAAGAAACACGAGAAGGTAGCGAGGGCAACGCCTGCACCTTCCAAACAGTTGGTAGTTCCGGCGCCCAGGGATCAGCCGCACATCCCCAAGAAGGTCTACTCTGATTGTCGACATCGGATTAACGATCGGGAGGCAGAAAGACAGAGGTCTCCGATCAGGATTAGCGCTCGACTAAGGGACTCACGGATGAAAATCCTAGGAGACAAGTCGCCTATCCAGAAGGTTAGAGGGCTGGACCCCGCAGAGGAGTCAGAATCCGAATATATCCCTTCCAGGACACAAACTTCCACCTACCGTTCGGCAACGCCTTCACGGTACTCAGGGGTTGATCCACTAAACCTACAAAGACGATCGGAAGATTATGGTTCCGAGGAAATCCCTAGCCGAGACCCTGTTGTTCGACTCCTTTTTCAGAAAGTCCAGAAAATGGAAGACGACAACGCTCGCTCCCAAGAACCAGAATGGGGGAAGCTTCGGCCCGGACCATTCACCAGGCGCATCCGGGACTCTCGGCAGGATAGGGAAGGGCAGCAACTGCGTATACCGTTCTATACGGGAACGGAGGACTCCTTAACACACCTCCACTCATTTCAGTCAGCCATTAGATGCAAGGGCCTGAGCGATGAAGGGCAGTGTCTGCTATTCTCGTCTTCCCTTACCGGAGCGGCCCTGAACTGGTTCTACCGGTTGGAGCCGGAAACGGTAGATTCCTTCGACGAGTTGAAGCAGATTTTCCTCAATCACTTCATGATCCAAACGGACCGCCTTTACTCTGCCGATGATCTGTACACGATCCGGCAAAGGGAGGACGAACCTTTGAGAGAATACCCGGCGCGCTTCAGTCACGAATACTCAAGGTGTCCGGAAACAGACGATAGGGCAGCCTACGGCGCCTTCAAGAGTGGCCTTCGGTCCTCGCATTTTCGATACCTAGTACACAGCAGCAACTGGCGCACGTACGACGAACTGATGAAGCAGGCAGCAATCCACGCCAAAGCTGAATACTTCAACTCGAAACCCGGGGTTTCGGCACGGCGAGGGGATGCCGAACCAAGCGCTTATCCGGCAAAGGCGCCATCCTACGAGAGGGTCGACCCATACTCGGCAGGTCATAAGAGGAAAGACGACCGTGCCGATCGAAGAGAACACCGGAAGAAGGGAAAAGGGAGGTATGGACGCAACGACAACCGAGCGCCCCTGCCGAATCGTGACCACGGCAACGAGGTCTTTACCCTACTGAACACTACCTACGAGGCCGTTCTGATGAACGAACAAGAAATAATACCAAAGCCCAATCTGCGAAGACCCAATCGGCAAGACAACCGGGATACCGGTAAATTATGCCGATACCATCAGCACAACAGCCATAATACAGAGGACTGTATAAGCCTAAGAAAGATTGTCGAACGATTGATCAGAGAGGGGAAGCTAGATCAGTACATCGCCCGGCAGCCAACGGCGCCGGTACCGAATTCAATTCGGCAGATAAACATGATAAGCACTATCAGCGGTGGCCCCACCATCGCAGGAATGAGCAACCGTTCAATGAAGCAATACGTGCGCGCCGCACAATTTCCGCAGGTATTCGGCATAGAAGTGAATCGGCACCATGAAATACCGAAAGTTCATTGGGAACCAATCACATTTTGCGAAGAGGAGGAAGAGGGCATCCTCTATCCCCACGATGACCCGATGATAGTTCGAGCAGAAATTGCCGGCTACGATGTAGGACGAGTGCTGATCGATACCGGGAGCTCGGTGAACGTAATTTTTGCCGAAGCTTTCCGAGAGATGGGAATAAAGGATAGCCAGGTCAACCAGCAGTTGTCACCTTTGTTAAGTTTCTCTGGGGACCTGGTCCAACCGGTCGGTAGTGTAAAACTGCCAATTACCTTCGGCACCGCGCCAAGGAAAACGACGGTATACGATCAGTTCCTCATCGTTGACTGCCCGACAGCGTACAACGTCATAGTTGGACGAACGGCACTCACCAGGGTCAAGACACATCTCTCCCCCCACATGCTACTGATGAAGTTCCCAACCCCCAACGGCACGGGGGCTGTCCGAGGAAATCAGTTAAGCGCGCGGACTTGCTACGCCACGGCCCTCAAGTCAACCTCTTTCAAAATCCCGGACGAGACCATGTCTGTATAGGGGATACCGAACGGTACGGGACCAATTGACGACTCAAGAGATGAGTCCCCGACTCCTCACACACAACCTGCCGAAGAACTGGAGACGATAACCTTGAGCGAGGAGCAGCCCGATCGTCGGGTTAGAATCGACACCAGACTCGCTCCTGCCCTCCGAACGCAATTCATAAAATTATTGAGGAACCATTCGGAAGTATTCACATGGTCCTACGAAGACATGCCCGGCATCGCCCCAGAGGTCATCAGCCATAAACTCAGCATCTCTCCCACTTATAAGCCTGTGAGACAGAAGCGCCGTTCGTACGACACCGAGCGATACGAAGCCATGCGTAAGGAGGTTGACAAACTTCAAACCATCGGCTTCATCAGGGAGGCTACGTATCCGGTATGGCTGGCAAATTCGGTGATGGTCCAGAAAGCTACAGGCGAGTGGCGAATGTGCCAAGACTATACCGATTTGAACAAGGCCTGCCCGAAGGACAGCTTTCCGTTGCCAAGGATGGACCAGCTCGTGGACGCCACCGCCGGACACGAACTGCTCAGCTTCATGGACGCCTATTCGGGATACAATCAGATATTCATGCACCCTTCCGACAGCGAACACACCGCCTTCATAACGGACAGAGGGTTGTACTGTTACAACATATCAAAGGCTTGTCAACAGAATTTTCGCCAAATACATCGGCAGTATCATGGAGGTTTACGTTGACGACATGTTAGTAAAAAGCAGAACTGCCGAAGAACACCTGCACAATTTGTCAATCATGTTCGGCATACTGAAAGACTACCGGATGAGGCTGAACCCAATGAAATGCGCCTTCGGTGTATCTTCCGGGAAATTCCTCGGATTCATGATCAGTTAGAGGGGTATCGAAGCGAATCCCGAAAAAATAAAGGCAATCCTCGATATGGAAAGGCCAAAGACAACGAAGGACATTCAAAGCCTTACCGGACGAGTGGCGGCCTTGACTCGCTTCATATCAAAGGCTACCAACAAATGTGTACCGTTCTTTAAAGCCTTGAAAGGGGGCAAACGGAATATCATATGGACTGCCGAGTGTGATAAAGCGTTTCAAGACTTAAAGGACTACATGGGCAAAGCACCCCTTTTATCAAAACCACTACCTGGGGAGATTCTCTCCCTATACCTTTCGGTATCTAGCACTGCCGTCAGTTCGGTATTGATCCGAAAACCAGAGAAAGCAGAGTTACCGATTTTCTATGTCAGTAAGGCATTCCAAAGTGCTGAACTTCGGTATCCCCCATTAGAACAGCTTGTACTAGCCCTTGTGGTCTCGGCACGAAGACTTCGGCCATACTTTCAAGCGCACGGAATCAAGGTTCTGACTAACCAACCGCTCCGGCAGGTGCTCCAAAAACCAGAGACTTCTGGCCGATTGATCAAGTGGGCGATCGAACTCGAAGAGTTCGATATCCAATTCATGCCAAGGCCCGCCGAAAAGGGTCAAGCCATTGCCGATTTCATCTCCGAGCTCACCCCATCAACAGCACAGGAGATACCCGAGACCGGGTTGCTGAAGGAACTTGACAACGAACGCTTTGACGCCTCAACCCCCGTATGGAGTCTGCACGTTGACGGCTCGGCAAACCAACAAGGGTGCGGAGCAGGCTTGGTACTGACAACACCAGACGGACTCAAGATCGAGTACGCCCTCCGATTCGACTTCCGAACCTCCAACAATGAAGCGGAATATGAGGCTCTCTTGGCCGGCCTTCGGTTAGCCAAGAGCATGAATGCCAAACAAATCAGAATTCACAGCGACTCCCAGATAATTGTGAACCAGGTAACGGCAGACTTCGCGGCCAGAGACGCCTCCATGCACGCCTACCTTTCGTCTACCCATCAGCTGCTCCTAAGCTTTCGGGCCTACGAGATCAAGCAGATCCCCATGAGCGAAAATAGCCATGCCGATGCATTGGCACGTTTGGCTTCGACAATCAACGACAAAATCGGAAGAAAGGTGCCAGTGGAGATTCTTGCCCAACCAAGCACAGTAGCCGCCGAAACATGTACCGTACGGTACGAAGATACATAGATGTCTCATATCTACTCATACCTGACCAATGGCACCCTTCCAGAAGACAAGGCCCAGGCCCGAAAGCTTGGGTACCGATCAGCAAGGTACACCGTCATCAACGACGTCCTGTACAAACGTGGCTACACAACTCCATATCTCAAGTGCCTTACGGCAGAACAAGGGGACTACGTCCTTCGGGAGATCCATAACGGTGTGCGCGGCGACCATTCCGGGTCCCGGTCACTCGCCCACAAAGCCTTTCGATAGGGATACTTTTGGCCGACCATGCACCAGGACGCTAATTCGCTAGTGAAAAAGTGTGATAAATGCCAGCGTTTCGGTAGCATACCGCACATCCCTACCGAACCTCTGACACCGATCGTGAGTCCTTGGCCTTTCGCACAATGGGGACTGGACCTGATCGGTCCGATGCCGCAGGGCAAAGGCCAGGTGAAATACGCAGTGGTCGCCGTAGACTATTTCACCAAATGGGTAGAAGCCGAACCTCTGGCAACCATAACGGCAGCAAGAGTGGAAGACTTCGTCTGGACTCACATTTGTTGCAGGTTCGGTATCCCGTATGCAGTCATTACCGACAACGACAGGCAGTTCGATTCGGAACTCTTCAGGCAATTCTGCACCCGCCTGAAAATCAACTTGTTTTTCGCATCACCGGCCCATCCACAGTCAAACGGTCAAGTCGAAGTAATAAACAAAATCATCAAGAAGCTACTGAAACGGCAACTGGACAAGGCCAAAGGAGCTTGGCCGGAGAAGCTTCCCGAAGCACTACGGGCCATTCGGACGTCTTACCGAACGTCTACCGGAGAAACCCCTTTTTCCCTGGCTTTCGGTTCGGAGGCCGTGGTGCCCGTGGAAATCAACGAACCTTCCTACTGAACGGAAACCTTTGCACCGAAGCCGAACGAAGAAGCACTTTCTCTAAACCTCGATCTTCTTGAAGAGCACCGGGCACATGCCAACCTTTGGAATGAAGCCTACAAGCAACGTGTCTCTCGGTACTACGACTCTAGGGTCAGACACCGCTCATTCCGAATCGGAGACTGGGTCATGCGGAAGGTATCCCTAGCAACCAAGGGTGCCACGGAAGGGACTCTCGGACCTTCCTGGGAAGGACCCTATGCGATCATCGGTATCCTTCGATCGGGAACCTACCGCCTAAGAGACTCCAACGGCAAGACCCTCGTTCATCCTTGGAACGTGGAACATCTCAAATACTATTTCAAGTAACCTAGCCTACGGTAGGACAAAGTTGTAACCGATTGGAATATATTTGCCATTCGGCAGAGATTAATAGAAAGCCTTCGGCATTATTACTTCAGAACCTCTTTTTAAATTACTCTACTAGCCCACAACAGCCAATAGTGGCAAGTTAACGTTCTACGGCAATAATTTTTTTTCGAAATTATTACCCTACAGATTCCATCGGAACTTGTCAATTTCGAAGTGTCCCTTTAACGTTATAAATCCTATACGGAGCCTTTCGGCGATAATACGTTCGACAATTTAAACACATGTTCAGATTATTCAAACAACAGTAGATAAAAACATGCATTTGAATTAGAGATGCCCTCGGCATCAATGTGTTCGGTACATAAAATAAAATAGAAAAAACTAATACAACTATTACAAATAAACGGCAAGGAGCCTCAAGTTTCATCGGCGGCGGCAGCCTCGGCAGAACCAGAGCCTTCGGCAGCGTCCTCCCCCTCGTACTCCTCGATCATTTCCTCAGTTATCCCTTCCGGTAGGGGGGGAGGGTCGGCGATGAAGTTCAGGTTCAGCTTTTGCCTAGGGTTGTACTGTTTGAATCGGTACAACAGGTCCGCCACCTCCGAGCCCACTTCCTTATCCAGAAGGACAGTGAACTCTTCAGACGAGCGGTACCCCCGGATCGCTGACTGAACGGCACCTTCGATCTCCGTAGCCTTGGCCCGCTCCGACTCCTCCGAGGCCACCTGCACCGCCTCTTTGGCAGCCTCAGCATCCCTCGCTGCCGCCAGCGCTGCCTCCAGGAGACCCTTCATCTCCTCCACCTTCGCCTCTGAAGCGAGAACCTGCCGTTCGGCAGACTCTTTCTCCTTCAGCAGATGGGCATGGTCCTGGAGCGCTTTGCCAGCCTCGGCAACCTTGGCCCTGCTGTCCTCGTATGCCTTCTTGGCGCGCTCGGCAGCAGCAATGGCCCGCTTGACGCAGAGCCACATGTCCATGGACGCCTGCACAAAACAAACAAAGTCAGAAGCGTGCCCCACTTGCAAAAATAAAAGGATGAAGGAAGAAAGACAATCTTACCGAGGCCTGAAGCCGGAAGGCGCGTCCAGCCTCCTCCCGAAGAAACTTCTTCGGTAGTTCGTCGATCTCTGGCAACTCCATCTGAGAGTCGAGGATCATATGGTTGACGAACTGGACCATTTTCGCTGGGCAGGCAATGGTGACAGCCTCGGAAGGACCGTCCTCGTCCTCCACCGCAAGGACGGCCCTGGGGACCTCCGATTGGCGAGGGCGTTTGGGGACTGGCTCGGCTTCCAGATCGACCGTCTCCGGCCGCTTGCCAGCAGCCTTGGAGGCGGCGGCCTCGGCATCCCGATGCCTCGGTGCAGCGACCTCATCGGCAAGACGCCCCAGAACAGGCTCGGCGCTCTGCTGTCGCAGGCGCTCCGCGAGGGTCTGATCCTCCGGATCCACCACCGCCTGCCGAACGAAAGCTACCTCAGGCTGCTTTTTCTTTTTCTTGCCCTCCAGGCCCATCATCAGGCTCCTCCTAGAGGACTCGTTCATCTTCTTCGCCTCGGCAGCCTTCCTTGCGTCCGTCACTGGTCAAAAGCGTTCGGTCAGTCGGCAAGCAGAAGCAATACACGAAAACAAAAAAAAAAGGAGAAGGAAAAATATACTTACTCTCGGCAGGGTTGACGAGGCCGGCTCTGACGAGGTTGTCGGTGAAGAGGAAGCGTGGGTAAACTCGCTCAGCAGCAGGTACTCTCAGCCTCACTCTGTCGAGCTGCCGGATCTCACTCGGCTTGGGGCTCGGCTGCTTGAGTTTACCTGTCAGAAGAAGGAAAATTAGTAAACTAAAGCAGGGAAAAAGCAGAGAGAAGAGAAGCCGGCCTATCAATCGGTATTTCGGGAACCTACCAGCAATCTGAAATGTCGTGGGGACCGAGAAGCGGGGGGTGTTCCCGATGACGATTCCCAATCGCCGGAGAGTAGCACCCGCCGATTCCTCCACGACTTTTGAGAAGTCGGCACCGAGCTGATGAAGTGCCCCTGCTCGGAGGCCTTCAGGCAGTTCGCCTGAACCCAGCCGCCATGATCAGCGCTCTTAGACTTGGTAATGCTGTATAAATACGAGAACTGCTCGTAGGAAGGCTCCCCCTCCTCGGCAATCCCGAAGGCAGCAATTACCCCCATCAAGGCCACCCAGAAGTTGGGGTTGTAGTGGCCAGAAGCGTACCCGATCTGGGCAAGGATCTTCTGCACGGCAGGTTGCAACGGCAACCGAACCCCTTGCTGAAGAACATCGGTGAAGAAGGTCACTTCGCCGTTCGCTGGGTCGCTGAGGGACTCGACAGGGCTCGGTATCCTCATCTTCACCGAGTCCGGAATGAGGTACTCGGCCCTAATCCTCTCCAGCTCTCGTTCGGTGATCTTGTTGGGCTCCAAGTAGTCGACCCCGAACAAAGTTTTCTTCGGCACCCCCATCGGTATCCTAGGCTGCTCCCGATGGACGATCGTCACCCTCGGCCGAGAGGGACCGGCAATGCCCTCACCACGACCGGAGGTGGAGGCCTCAGGTTGATGCTCAAACGGACCAACGCAGGTACCGTCCTTGTGCACCACGGCCAAGGGTTACGGTTGCCCCGTCATAAGCCCCTTGCCGATGCCATGGGTGGGAATGGAGGTCACCTCCTCACCGAATAGCTCAAAATCGGTGCCTTCTCCACCCTCGGCGTCGAGGCTTACAGCCCCGCTGGACGTATCCCATTCCGATGATAACTCCCCATCGAATGCGTTGGGCTCACTGCAGAACGGCGACTCGCTATCGGGCATCTACAAAACAAAGAAAGGGAAGCTAAGGCTCGTGCCACAAACTACCCTACCGATACATACATCGCTACCTATGGCCACTAGCCTACCGAAGGAAAATCCTACTTAACGTTCGGCTAGCCTATGCCATGGAAAGACGTATAATTACATAAAAAGAGAGTATTCTGGAGGTACCGAACGGTATCTTACCTTGAGTAGTGTGGGATGATTTGATCGCCGATCAGAGACTTCGGAAATCCCCCTGTATGCCGAGAACCGCTGTAAATATCGCCTTGATTGCCGTTCACTCTCTTCGGAAATCGCCCAGTCTGCCGAGAACCGCTGTAAAAATCGCCTTGGTTGCCGTTCACTCTCTTCAGAAATCGCCTGCACAGAGCTCTCGCGTCAAACTCTCAATTGCAAAGTGAGCCTTACGTCCGGAGCAACTTCTATTTATAGGGAGAGAGCTGTAACGGTACGCCTCGAAAGACTAAACGGCTCTTTAATGCGCCGTCAGACGTGCTTTTGCTGGCCACGCGTCACCCGACGAATGGCACCGCCGACTGCACGCCAGGCATGAAAGACGAAGCGTCTCTCTGCCTTCTCGCCTCTCAGCATCGACGACCCCACGAATCCCAGGTCAATCTCCCCCAACGAGCCTACCGAACGGCAGGTCAACCTCCGAACCACAGTAGAGAACTAAATTCCCTTCCGAAGGACCTTCAAAAGAGAACTTGGGGGACTACTGTTTATACCGGAGATAAACGGCCTATGACAACCGAACACGTGGACAGGATCTATTTTGGCTGCAGAAACGCCTTCGGCATGCTTCCTACCGAAGCCATCTATCTTGGCCTTTTTTACTAGCGGACGCGTGTCATGCTCACAATCCGCGTCTACAGTCCCACATCGAAAATATGAGCACAATGCACACCTCCCAAGGCCTATATAAGAAGACCCATATCCCCAAAAGGAAGAAGGAGAACTAACGGTACGCTACCGATTGATCTGTCAGTTAACATTACTAAAACCGTACTTACTAAAGCATCGGAGAGCCTTCGACCGGTACCACACCGGTACCCCAAGGACTTACCGAACGTGTCCTTTTGCAGGTACTTACCCTTCCGAAGTAGAACATCTTCCGAAAACAGTCACCTACCGAAGGCATATTATCACTAAGTTGACAAAATACGTGCCGAACCACTTTTTCCCATCAACAATATTTCTATTTAAAATTGTTTATCCAATGTTATTTTTTATGCGATTTATTAAATTATTGATGTCCATGAATGATACTATTTGTTGATCACATTGCACTATATTTCTTGATCACATTGCCTGATTATTTGTGGATCTCATATATATTAGTAGGTTCCAATTCTATTGAAAAAGTGGTCATCAGAAAAGTGAATTCAGACACAATTTGATGAAATAAAGAACATTTTGAGCAAAAACAAAATCCATAAGCCATAAGCAACAATAAATTTTTAAAAAATGGCATAAAAACCACAACACAAAGAAAGAAAAAACAAGAAACACACTGCTTTTCTTACACCCAAAGCATGAACAATAGGAAAGAAGCCACAAAACGGATAGACCTATCAGAAGCCGTCCGAGTGCACTTTCAGAAACATCTTCTATAAAATGACCATGGCAGGACGCAGCACTTACCTCCACTTTAACGCCATGAACTTCAACTTCGTTATGGACGCATTTTTGACAGGAAACTGAAAGAGATCATTTTGAAACAAAACAAGAAGAGCCAACAAGAAGATGTCCAAAATATATATAGACCGAGTTTGGTTAACTTTTTTACTTGTATATTGGGCAGTGGAAAAATCAAAGACCTTCCACGTTCTCATTGTATTGATGGTCAATGTTCTCACACACACCAAAGAGACACTGGTTGTATATAGTGATGGTGAAGTTATGGGGTTATTGAACATCTTCATTTTTTGTCACTGAGCTTTTTGGTAATTGATGTTAATTAACTGCAATAGGCCATTGTGATGGTCAATAGTGATGGTCACGAGGGAATGAGGAAGACAAAAAAAAGGTGGAAGAACAGTGAGGGATTGTGATGAAACGAATGATTGATGAGAGTGGTGCTATTCCATTCCATCCTTTGTAAACATCATGAATTGCACACTTGATCTCCTCCTTATTTGAAAAAAACTTGGCAGTCCAATTACAATTAGGTTTCAGTTTCAAACAAGGCCCAACAACAGTTCCTCTCCTATACCTAGTGGAGTGGCTGGCTTAGACCAACTTCACATCTCAAATCTGCCAATTTGCACATTTCAAGTTTGAGTTTCTTGAGAAATCTAACTTGCAATAGGCATAGTGGTGGTGTTGGTGGTCAACGAAAAGGGGGGGAAAAAAAAAGAACAAGAAACAAATCTGAGAAGCAAAGCGGCATTTTGAGCAAAAACAAAATCAGAACCAACATGAATTGCAAAAAAATCTAACCAAAACGAACATGGGTTGAACTAAAGAGCAACTAAGCCATCAAAGCAAAAGGCATAGAAACATACGAAATCACAGGCCATCAAATTTAGAGCATGCCCAATAGCTTGATCCCCACAAGATAGGAAGCATACGCACGCATCATGAATTGCATACTTAATGTCTTCCTAAGAAAAAAATTGGGCACAAAAAATTTCGGCATCCGATTTAGAAGAAGCCCCTCTCAGTGGCTTAAGATCAAGACCAGTTTCTCCTGCCAAGTTATAGAGTTGTTTGTTTTCGAGACTTGGTTTCTTCAGTATCATAGCCGCCAAATAACCCAATTCTACTTTTTCCTTGAATACCATATATGTCAATCCACGAGTAACAGAAAAGCAACTAGAACAGGACACAGGCCTACCCACAAAAACAGACACTCTGAAGGTGCACTCGGCCATCTTCTTTCTAATCAGAGCAAGGATTCTCATCCAGTACAATCAAAACAAATGGAAATTCCTGGCAGTCAAAAGGAAGAGAAACTATTGAGTTGTATACCAAAATAATGAGCAGAATACTTTCTGAAAATTATTACTAGCTTATATATCATATTAAAATTGGAAAGATTTTCAAACATGCATAACTTAGATCATTCAGAAAGCCCAAATACTTTTTCCCCGTGTTCTGAAGTCAAATTTCTGAAACTTATTAATAACTTATATATCATATTGAAACTGGAAAGTCTTTCAGATATGCATCACTCGAAGTATTTAGAAATTCCAAATCCAAAGGCAATGCTCTCAAGTTGATGAAAAGTGTGAAAGGTAGTGAGAGACAACCTGCTCTCTGACATCATCACTGCCAGAGCTAAGAAGCTGCACAAACATGGGGACCGCACCATGTTCAATAGCAACTCGTGTATGATCTGATGTTCCAGATGCAACATTGGTCAAAGCCCATGCAGCTTCAAACTGCATATAAAGATGAAAGTCAACCTCGGTGTTTGATTACACCTTAAAGGATAATTTCATTTTAACAACAAACTTCAAAAATATTCCGTACTTGCAATTGGGGCATATCATGTCTCCCAAGAAACTCCACAAACCGAGGGACCGCACCTGCTTTTATAACCTCGTCAATTGGAGGGCTGCGTTCTACTCAAAAACGAAAAAACAAAAGTCAAGAACATCACACGAATATTTCACCTAAATAGGAATAGGAAATGAACTTCAAGTATTGGAGCTGCTCCCAAACCAATTGATAACAGCTTCCTAAACTGAGTGGTAGTCTCCAATTGCAAAGCAGGATCATCAGACCATACTCCTTGCACCATTGAGGGAATACTTTCCAACTGTTAAACAACACCAACATCAATTAATGACCAACCCTTTTAATATAAGATCAAATTTCAAGAAGAGGAACATAAAGAGTCAACTTTCTAAAGATCTCATGCATGAACATTCTTCTTTGCCCCCAGGACTTGAACAAAAAAGAAGCAAACTATACAACTTACTTCTTGAACAAAGAATCAAGCTATACAACTTACTTCTTGAATAAACAGAAAATTCTCCGTTGGCTTAAGCAAACTATCGATTCAACATCCCTTATAATCAATTTCTTATAAAACGGTAATTCTCATTTTTAAATCCGTTCCCTTTCCTTCACTTTCTCAGCAACCAAGCACATCCATACAAACTAATCCCACAACAATTCAAACCAAAAAATCAAACGAAGACAAAGTATTACCAAGAAGATTTTAAAATAACATAAAGAAGTAGAGATTTTAAAATAACATAAAGAAGTAGTACCCTATTCTGGAAAACGACGGTGGTTTGGGTGCCATCAAGCAGTTGCTGCTGGGACGGAGGCAAGCCTTGGCTTCTCTTCTTGAGCAAATTTTCCTCGCGCTTGTTCTTCCTGATCTCCACTAAGTTGTCCTCGCTTCTCCTCCGAGCCTGGTCCGCATCCACTCCAGTCTTGTACGATTTCTTGCGCACCACGGTGCTTGTGCTCGGGCGAAGAGACATTGTCTTCTGATTGGGATTTTGGTTTTGTTTCAGTTCTCTGAAATAACGCTTGCAAAATGTTTGATGAAATTACTTGAAAAAAACCACAGCGAAGAAATGGATGCAGTTTTCGGGGTGGGGGGAATATATAGGCGTGTTTGGGGTTTGGGCGGGATCGTATGTTTGTATATTCAACAACACGATCTACGGCTCACCTAAGATAGGAGAACTTGTAATTTAAATTTGGCAAATCTCAGCCGCCCGTCGATAACAAACGACGTAATTAATAATTTTATTTTTTCCTGTTGGGATAGCTTTCTTTACCAAACTAGAAAATAAATAAATCTAACAGACGAATTATTGGAGGAGAATATGTCAAACCGCCTATATAACAAACAAGCAAGAAACGCCCTCTCTCTCTCTCTCTCTCACACACACACACACACACACACACAATTCACCCTAAACTCGGACCCAAACCCAAATCGCCCGTCGTTTTTCTCTCACAGCCATGGACAACGTCTCATCTCTGGTGTGCCTGAAATTGGATTCCCAGTCGGAGGTGCTCGATAAGGACGCAGCTATGGTCCCCCTCAACTGTGATACACCAATAATCGGTATGTATGCTTTTCCTTTTTCTTTTAATTCAAGGGTGACCAAGACTATCTTCAATTTAATTCCTTAGGGCTAAAAAATTATCTTTTTAGTGCTCCTATATGCTGTTGATTTTTGTTTTTAGGGTTTGTGAGGAAGATTATATGGAATTTGCTTGGGCTTTATTCTTTGGAAAAAAGAAAAGTGTTGTTTTTATATTATTTTTGTTGGTGTAATTAGAGGGTATGTATTATGCCAAAATTTCGGTTCAGTTTTTAAAGATGATTCTGCCAGTTGCATGATGGATAGCCGATATGTAATAATATAGTTATTTGTTGATGGTATCATCGATGCAAATTCCTACAAATTTTTTAACATCATCACCCTTCCTTCTTCCTGCTTGCAAACAGAGACTACGGCTGAAGAACCAGAGACTACAGAACCAACGGAAGAAGAACGTATTGCTTATTTTTGTAAGCTCTCTATGCATTCGTTGTTATTCCGTGTCATGTTGAAAACAACTCGTATGTTAAAAGATGATTTCTCAAGCCAAGTTATTTTGGTGTTTGCATAATGTAGAATTGATATTTAATAATATAGTTATTTGTTGATGAGATCATAGATGTCGTTCCTTGTAACTTCTTTGACATTATCACCCATTTTTTGTTCTTTTTTTCCTATTGTATTTAACAATGTAATTGCATGGAAACAGGGAGCAAGACTGAAGAATCAATGGATGGGAAATCAAAGGATGAAGAACCAGAGGATGAAGAACCAGAGGATGAAGAAGAACCAGAGGATGAAGAAGAACCAGAGGATGAAGAATCAGAGGATGGAGAATCAGAGACTTGGAAATCAGAGGTTGAAGAATCAGAGGATGAAAAATCTAAGGATGGAAAAAGTTATGGTAAGCAATTGATTTTAGGGACAATAAAAAAAAAGGAAAAAAAAATGTGACTTTCAGCTTCTCTTTTTACATGTATATTCATTCTTTTTATCGTATGATATAATATCTATGTATTTGTTGTTATTCAATGTAATGTGTTCACACTACTGATTTTTTGTTTTCTGATCTTCATTCATTCGTTGACTTTAAAAAAATGTTATTTTTATTGCTTCCATTGTATTTAACAATGGATCTTCAAAATGCACACATGTGAATGTAAGTATTGTTTAAAGGTGGATAAGCACCCTACGCAACTATGCTCTTATAGGAATCAAGTCCCAAAGAACGCAATTGTTGGTGAGAGTTGTGTGGTTGAATGTCTTGTATGTGGCTGCCTCTTTAGAGACTCATGTTGTGCTGGTTGTGGCCTAAGCATAGGACATGCACTTCTCAAGGAATGTACAATCTGTGGGAAGGAAGAAGAACACTCAAATTTTGAATGCCCGGAACGCGAGGAGAAACGTAAGGATTCTGGTTTTACTTACGACCCTTATACTGGTTCTTTTTCTGTCGAGATTCGCCCTTTGAAATAGGAGAGAATGAAGAGTTAATTGTACTCTAGAGTGAAAGCAAAAGAGCAAGGAGTGCTATTTTCCATAAATGCTATGCATCCTATCATTTTGATGTCTACATCGTGTATTGTTTTTATCGCAAATGAATTGCAATTTGCAGCACATGGTCTATTATATTGTTATGCTTGAAGATGTGAGAATTCATCTATTTTTAAAATGTCTAAAGTAAAAGGTGGTTTTTATCTCAACATTTTGTTCTTCTCTTATGGGGTTAGCATGCTGAATTTTAATTTAAAGACTTGCTAAACAACTAGGCATGAATGACCATTGTCATGTGCAAAAGTTTAAATAACGAAGGTAAAATGCAAAAGTTTAAGAAAAGTTTTAAGTTGTGTGTTGGGAGGAAGTTGAGTGGATCTGCCCTTTCTCTTGGTGGTGCTGTTTTCTTATCGAAGTCTAAGGCAAGTGGCCGTTGCTGGGTTCGAGTTTTAGCACTGAGCTTGTATGTTATGTTTGCTCTATAATTTATGTTTGGTGTTGCCTTGTAGAGAGCTGGATTTGTAGTTAAGTTTGTCCTAGCCATGTGCTTATTGATGTGTATACAGAGTTGGCTGAAACCCTCCATGATTTGAGGGCTTTGCTTTGCAATTCAATCCTCTGTAATAGCCCCTGTTAATGAATGAATTTCACTTCTTTATTCTTTAAAAAAAGAAAAAAGTGTTGTAAATGCATGAGTTGGTGGATGACCACCATACCTCTTAATATTCCACCGTTGGATTTTATGTAACCTATGCATTAAGTATTTGTAATTAGTACTTGTAACCTATAGGTATATTGTAAATGATGGTATTCAATCTTCTATCTTGTAAGCCTATAAATAGGTGGTTCTACCAAAGATTTAGAGAGGAATAAACATGGTGAAACTTTGTCTTTAGCATATCACTTCTCTCTACATTTTCTCCCTCTAGTTTTATAACACGTTATCAGCACGACATTGCTCTTGGTATGTTTTCTTTCTCTGAATTTTTTTTCTTCTTATATGAGCTAGAGTCATCACATGGTATAGAGTTTCTTTGTACTCACCATCAAACTTCATCATGCTCATTCAAGAAGAGAAAAAAAAAAGTTTCTTATTCTTATTACACTTGAATATGATACCATATTTTTTTTTAACTTGTTTGTTTATTTAATTTTAAGCATTATCTTAATTAATTACAGCTTGTTATGATGAGTTTGTATTATACAAAAGATCAGGGCCCGAAGTTCCTCGATCCTCATCATATAACTAGATTAGGACCTAGAGTTCTTTTGATTGAATCAGAACCTGAAGTTCTTTGATTCCAAATAATTGAAGGCATGAAGTTCTGCGAATTTAAAGAGCACATAAGGACATAAAACTCCTCGATTTTGTATTAATTAAAATCAGAATTCCATGAGGCCTACATATGTCAAGAACTTGAACTAGAAGTTTCGAGTGCATATACATCGATTTGAGTATGAAGTTCAAAGCACAACTATTAATTCAATTTATTTAGATCTACGTATTCGTACCTGAAGTTTCGAATATATATTGATATGAACCTAAAGTTCATAGTTTTTCATGGATCTTAATACTATATATGAACTTGAAGTTCATTACTTATTTGTGCCTATATGAACCTGAATTGGTTGGAAATCCAATTCTTAAACTTGTAGTTTTATCTACATATTGAATCTACATTAATATTGGATTATCTTGGAATTTCATAATCTTTAATTGATTTATTTTATTCCTTGTTTGTACCACTTTACTTATTTTATTATATTTTATTTTATTTATGTTAGGTTATTAATTAATTTCGTTTTACAATGGTAATGTTTTGTATTACCGCCCCAATATTGATAGCCAGAGGCGTCTATTGGAGAAACTTCCTACTTTCTTTTGTGGGTAGGAAGTTTATGATGTTATGAACCAAAAGTTCTTGAGGCCCCAATATTACACAACTATTATAGTTGAAGATTATGATGTCATGAACTAGAAGTTCATTGACCGAATAACTTTTATGTTGTGACATGACTATCTTGGCAATCCATGTCCCACAATGATGCATAAGATTTTTATAAATTTGTAAGGACATCGTTTAAAGACTCAAATTATTGTCTTGTCTAATAATATCATTACAAAGAACGCTCACAAATAAAAGCTGTCATAAGATCATCTCAGTCAAAAATTGACTTGGAGCCATCTTTCTTGAAATAATTCAATGGGATATTTGTGAGCCTATACAACATCTAATTATGGATCACTTCACCAGTTTTACTGAATGTGCCTACCAAAATGGTCACATATTTGATAACGACTGTGAGTTTATTTTCCTACATTTTGAGACAATTTTTCCGCCGTTAGGGGGAGAAATGACAATTCCTAAAGAACGTCGTGAAATAGTGTTGAATCAATCCGCTTTTGTCTCATCAAGATAATGCATATATAAGTTGTACATATGCTAACATGGATTGATATTCTCGTATCACAATCCATTAACGTGGTGACTATATATATATAATGCATGCCTGAAGCATGTCAGAAATATAGGTTCTAAAGACTTAACTCCTCAGAAATGGAGATTATTTAAAAAATTCAAGCCCTATAAAAAATAACGCTCTATAGGAGGTTATGATCCACATATTCTAAATAATTCATTGTAAAAGATATGTTTGTCCCATAAGTGACAACATAAGCCCCTGAAGAGGCATTGGTACCCTAAAGTAATGAGATGCTTATAAATTATGCATGCGCATACATATAAGAATTGTGGGATCACAAATTGATGATACATTTGGTTTATTAGTAGCTACTACAATCATCAAGGGCTATGATTATATTAAATCACGTTTCATGAATGTCGACAAGTTAAGTGATTGGCCAAAAATGGAAATAGGCAATTCCATTTATCACTAAATAAGAAGAGTTGGATATTGAACCTATAACTCAAACACCAAATTACAAATGTTCAGTATGAAGGTTACGAATTGGTGTTTGTGAAGTGAAATAAGATCACTAATATGACATAAGGTTTCCTGGGAGAGACATGTGGTTTTAGTCTCCAATCTCATCGTAAATGCATCCACATTTCTATAAGTGCGGTTGTTACTTTAACGCAAAACTTATAGTATGTGTTAAATGCATATTTATTAAGACTATATGGTACATGAAAATCCTCAAAGCTCATGAAATATTTGAGATATATCAGATGAAGCAACCTCTTGAAGGATATAAAGTACCACAATATTCTTAATTAAGAGTTAACACTAAGAGTTTGAGTATTTTGAATTCAAATTTGATATTGTTGTAACATATTCTAACTACTAAATTAGTTTGTTGATACTCCTAAAGATTTCAATCATTTGAAAAGTGAAAAGCAGGTTGAATAGTGTGATAGATGATCATGTATGAAGACAATGTTGCTTGTATTGCTCAAATCAGAGAAGGAGAGATATTAATCAGGGGGAGATATCAATCAGGGGGAGCATCCCAATTCTACTACATTCAAGGCATATGCGCGTTGTACTCTTTTTCCCTTCGACTAGGTTTTTGTCCCACTGGGTTTTTCCTAGCAAGGTTTTAACGAGGCAATATAAGCTCATCTAACACCATATCAATGATTCAGAAGAAAGTTTCACTCTTTTTCCCTTCGCTTTGGTTTTGTCCCACTGGGTTTTCCAAGCAAGGTTTTTAATGAGGAAACAATGTCATTGTATGGTGGACATCCAAGGGGGAGTGTTGTAAATACATGAGTTGGTGGATGACCACCATACCTCTTAATATTCCACCGTTGGATTTTATGTAACCTATGCATTAAGTATTTGTAATTAGTACTTGTAACCTATAGGTATATTGTAAATGATGGTATTCAATCTTCTATCTTGTAAGCCTATAAATAGGTGGTTCTACCAAAGATTAAGTGAGGAATAAACATGGTGAAACTTTGTCTTTAGCATATCACTTCTCTCTACATTTTCTCCCTCTAGTTTTATAACAAAAAGTTTATTATTTAAAGTGAAAGCCACCTATTGTCGACTAACAAAGCCTACTATTAAAAAAGAAAGTAAACCATAAAAGAAACAGAACATTACATTGCAAATGCCTCAATATCTTTTCTTCTATCAAAATCAAAATCACATTTGGCAAAAGTTCATTGCTAACTCTTGTGAGTAGTGAGTCATTTGAATTGAAGGGATAATGTGTACAATAATCAAGGAGTTGATGTAATTGGATTTTTTGAATTTCGTGATTGACAATTTCTTTTTTGTGGATGCTTGATTTTAGCTCAATTTCAAATTGTAACTTTATCTTAAAACGTTTGAAAATTTTCAAAAATAGACCATATACTGAAAAATACTTCTAAATACTAACTGTGATTTTATTTATTTGGCTAAAGTTAGGAAAGAAATGGAGAATTCACACATCGGTACCATGAGAATTTGAACCCAACATTATTTTTAGAGTTGGTCCTTGATTGATTATGACTATTACCACCCCTACAAACATAACCCTTTCACGTAAAGTAAATTTAGCCACACCATTTTGAAATTCTGGGGTCGTCCTTGACTATGGGAGAACATATGCATGTGTCAATCCAACTAACTCCCTATTGACATAGATTATGATTAGTTAACAATAGCTAAAATATGTCATGAAAAAACAATAGCTAAAATATCCTCACCCATGAATTGCATAATAAGGGAACAAGCATTGGAAGGTTTTGTAACGTCTCAATATTAATATTTCTCGACCATATGATACATTAAAATTACATAAAATTTACAATACTACCTTTATCCCAATTCACTCATTTACAAGGGCGGAACCAAGGGGTGGTTGGGTTGGGCTCCAGTACAGCCTTGTATTTTTTTTTCAAAATGGGCCTATATAGCTAAGGTCCAAGACTCTCCACAAGTCAATTCATTGGTCCATTAAGCACAATCAAAACTCTGACCAAATAAATTTTAAAAAAAACAAGCCCAAAACATTGTCTTCCTTCAATCCTCTCGAGAATGGGTTCCTCCTTCCTTCACCTTTCCTTTTTCTCTTTTTTGGTTCTTCTCTCTCATTGTGATGGTCAATGGTGATGTTCACGAGGGAATTAGGAAGACAAAAAAAGGTGGAAGAACAGTGAGGGATTTGTGATGATAAGAATGATTGATGAGAGTGGTGCTATTCCATTCTATCATTTGTAAACATCATGAATTGCACACTTGATCTCCTCCTTATTTGGAAAAAACTTCGCAGTCCAGTTACAATTAGGTTTCAGTTTCAAACAAGGCCCAACTACAGTTCCTCTCCTATACCTAGTGGAGTGGCTGGCTTAGACCAACTTCACATCTCAAATCTGCCAATTTGCACATTTCAAGTTTGAGTTTCTTGAGAAATCTAACTTGCAATAGGCATAGTGGTGGTGTTGGTGGTCAACGAACAGGGGGAAAAAAGAACAAGAAACAAATCTTAAAAGCGAGCAACATTTTGAGCAAAAACAAAATCAGAACCAACATGAATTGCAAAAAAATGTAACCAAAACGAACAGGGGTCTAAGCCATCAAAGCAGAAGGCATAGAAACACATAAAATCAGTGGCCATCGAATTTAGAGCATGCCCAAGAGCTTGATCCCCACAAGATAGGAAGGATACGCACGCATCATGAATTGCATACTTAATGTCTTCTCGATATGTACATAGGGATGTGGAAAGTCAAGTCATTAATTTGGAAAAAAAAAAAAAAAACATTATATTGATCAATCTTATCTCATATCTTGTATTTATCTTCCAACAAAAAAAATTTATTTATATTAGTATGTATGGAGCTTAATGTCAAAATGGTCCTTCTGGTTCATGTGTTCTTAATTTGGCCAATTTAGTCCACGTGTTTGTATCCACTAATTAATGTAAGAGAATTTATCAAACAACTATTAAATGTGGCATGTACATTGCACACAAGAGAACACAAATGTAATTGTCAATTATTGGTCAATGGATACAAACTTAGAGACTAAATTAGCCAAATTGAAAACATCGATACAAGATTGGAACTCTTACTAATCATCAATAAAATTCTTTATTAGAGAAGCTCCAATATGAACTAGGTCATCCACTCATATTATTACATAGACATGTTATATACGTGTCCATTGACTTGATACTAATGCCCGCCATTTAAACAAAAAAGGTAATAATGTACATCAAATTTGTTCCTGAAACGGGGCTTTGCAGTGGCGAATTTCTCAGTTGTTCTGATCAATCAAAGTACCATTATCCACCACCCTAACCTTTAAACTTCAACATTTCCGTGTCCAATTTAAACAGAAATTGTGAGAGCTATCGTTCTGGGATAAATTATGCCAAGTACGTAACTCAAGCATGATGAAGATGTTTGTATATATGCTGATCAGTTTGGCGAGTTTATTCCGATTTTAAGGGTTTCTTTTGTAAATAAATAGAGTATGAACCCTGATCAGCAGCATGCTTGATCTTGATGAGAGGTCAGCTTGTCATTCTTCTTGTCTTCTAGCATGAACCCTAAACAATCAAACAAATCCTTTAAACTGGAAATTGCAGTATAAACAAAATATTATATGTATAATAATAAAAAGGTCAATGGTTGCAAACTACGGTTTCGAAAGCCTTGAAATACGGTTTCGAAAGCCTTTCTTTTCTAGGTAAAGATTCAAGTCACTTTTTTTCTTTAAAGAAAAAAAAAAAAGTTTATCTTTACATTGATTCTACAACAAGTTACATCACCAAAAATTGAAATATAAAAAAATATATTGGTTAATACTTATAATTGTTTTGGAGGTGCAATTGGGTTTTAACCAAATTTGGTTAAACTTATAATAGGCCCAGTCCCCTTTTCACACCAAACCAAACCCTCGCACCATAAGAACAAAAAGTCCCACACACGCCGAGACCCTAGCTTGACACAAAATTAGGGTTCTTCTCTCATGGAACGTCAAAAGCGCAAGTTCGTGACTGCTGCAAGTTGTGAAGGTGAAGGAGGCCGCAGAAGGAGAATGACAGACAGATTTAGCAATCTTCCTGACCAAATCGCCCACGTCATTCTTTCGTTCCTTAGCATGGCTGACCTTTCTCGACTCAGTTATGTGTCCAAATGTTGGAGAGAACTTTGTCTTTCATCTCCGGTTTTCAATTTCAGTGAATATAACTGCATAGGGAATGCCGACTTGTGTGATAGCAAGCTGAGGTTGTTGAATATTCTGGAAAGGTTCCTTTTGCTTCGTGCGGATCATAAGATACAGCGCTTCCGTTTTGATTGGCATCTTCCCCCTCCAAAGAAGAACCAAAGCTCATCATCATCATCATGCGGCTGTCGTGATGTCTACTGTCGTGTGATGTCGTGCGTCCAGAAGGTGGTGAGATGTAACGTTGAACAGCTTGAGCTTAATCTCCTTGGACTAGGTGAACCCAATCTGAATTTTCCGTCTTCCATCTTTCTTTGTGAATCTTTGAAGTCTCTGTCGGTCTGCACAAACCGTGCAATTCTTAGAGCCCCCTCCTCCTCCTCATCTTTTTCCTCTAATCTCAAAGACTTGCAGTTGTTGAATGTTGTTATAGCAGATGATGAGGGGTTTTTCAAATGGATCTCATGTTCTTGCAAATGCATCCGGAAATTAGGTCTTGACCATACTTGTATGATTAAAAATCTCAATATTGAAAGCTCTTCTTTGGAGAGGTTAAGTCTTTCTTATCCCCAACCTGATCTTGACACACTTAACATCTCCTGTGAAAATCTTCAACTGTTAAGTATCTCCTTATGTCCTGATTCACCCAGCATGACATCATTGAATATTTTTGCACCAAATCTTAAACAGTTGTGGTGGGAAGGGAATTTGATGAATCATCCAAATCTCAGAAAGTTTCAAAGTTTAGAATCTGCTGAGGTTTGTTTTGATTCCGTAGGCAAAGTTTCTCTTGAAAAAACTCAAAAGTTCAAAAGTACTTCGATAAAATTGAAGACTAGAGTAGATGACTTTGAACCCTTATCTGAAGTCTTTCACGGTTTAAGAATCAATGAAGTTCTTATTCTAAATGAAGCGGCCATTAAGGTACAGTAAAAAGAACCTGATCGAGAATTTACTTATTTTGAATTATTATTTATGTGAAGTTTAAATTGACAAAGATGATAGAGATTTTGCCTATACAACATTGCAGGTTATGTTCAAGCTGGAAGGGTCCATGCCAGTTTCATTCAACAATGTTCGAAGTTTGCGTATGAATATTGGGTGCGTAATTGACGAGATAGTCCCTTCAATGGTCTCTGTTCTTAGAGGAATGCCTTACTTGCGTACCTTATACATAAAGCGTTGCCCACCTTTTCATGAACTTGAATCTAATGTAAGTTGAAGTTGGTCTTGCTTTTTGCTTCTCTCCCACACGTAACAAAACCCAAAAAAGATTGTGCTCTCTCTCTCTCTCCTTTTGAGTATAATGCATGTCTTTCTTTATATTTAGTTTTTATATTTTCCCTTTTTTCTATTTTTGGAATTAATCTTCGACTTATCTGGTTTTTGATTTCATGTCTCTCCAGAAATGCGGGTTTGATATAGGATACTGGAAACTGCAAAACCTTGGATTTATTAATCGACTTGAATTCTTCACCATGGAGATTTTAGACGGGTACAATGTAGTTGAATTAGCATGGTACGTACTCGAGTGTGCACAGAAATTGAAGAAAGGTGTCATAATTTGTTCAGCTCAAAATTTGGAGGAAGTTAAGCGGAAATTAAAGAAATGCAAGATGATTTCCAAGGCTGCAATTGTCTTTAAGGAAAGACCAAAAAGTGAACGAAGACTGCTTTTTTAATTGTTTTGCACAAGTTATAAGTTTATGTTTTAGTACCGAAACGTTATTGTGAAGTTTGGTAGAACCACTAATGGGTACAACTCGTTTAGACTTAGCATTATTGGGTTCATTGGTTTGTACTGCCATGGAAGAAAGAGCTTCTTTTTTTCGTCCTCTCTCTCTTGTTTTGTTCTTTTTCCCTGCATCTGTAAAATGATCAGCCGCCACTCAAAGTGGAGCCTCTTCGACTTGGTCCTTTGATCCTTATTGTTTGATGTTCATTGAAGCATGAAAGGCTGCAATGGCCTTAACTTGCATATAGCTAGTGGAAGATCAACCATCCTTTACTTCTATACTAATCAATATTTATTTTGATAAGATGCTAATTGACATTATTGACTAATTGTACAACAAAGGAAACATTATAATGATCTGTAGCTGAAAACGTAAGCTTCCCTGACACAAAACTATTTTCCCGAAATGCAATTTTGGCACGTCCAACTCTGTTTTCAGTTACCAATTAATAGTGGCTAAAGCTAATACATAACGAGCTACTCAAATCAGCTTGGACATATTAAATTCACATTCTCCCCTCCCATTTTCTCTCTTGCACACATTTTGCTGCGAGTTTTTTTATTTCACTGTAAAATGCCAATTATATATATGTCGAAGCTCTACTCACTTGAATCTTGGTTTATTGGTTTACTAATTTGCATATCATGTTATTGGGAAAGAAAATAGACAATGTTGTTTAAATCAGCAGCGGTTTCTATCTTGTTAACTCAGCAGAAATTAGACAATATTCGGTTAGATGACGATTATCTATCTTTTACGTCGGTTTTAAATCTGTTGCAGCAGTGTCTTTTTAAAAAAAATTTGGGAAAGGGTATAGCCGCGCGGCTATACTATTTATATATATTAAAATAAGAGTAAAGCCGCGCGGCTATACCCGGTAGAATGGTTCTTAGCTGCTGAAAAATTAACTTGATCTGCTCCAGTAACTAGGCTAATCGACCATTCAGACGTCCATCCCACACGAAGCCATTTCTACAGTTAAGCATATGTGAGAATGAGTGCTACAATTCACAAATACGACAGGGTCAGAAAAACTTCAAAATTAATTTCATGCATCTGTGTGTACAGAACACTATATCAGCAAAAACAGAGAAGATACCATAATAGACTGCAAGCACTTTCAGCTCATCTTAAAACTTGAAAAATTGTAAGATACGAGATCCTCAGAAACAAAACGGCTTATGATATCAAATAATTACTGGATATTGTGAATCTAATATTGGAAGGGAATAATTTTAATTGATAGGTACAATTGGTTTATACAAGAGTGTCTTAGTGTACAAGGAAACAAGTCCTCCAATCTAGGAAACTTACTAGGAAAGTAAATCCTAATTACAACAGTATTGATATTAATTGATATTATACAAACTTATTTCCTAACACTCCCCCTCAAGTTGAAGAGTGGATATCAAGAACTCTCAACTTGCGAACAAGATTGTTGAATTCTTCTCGTCCCAACGCTTTAGTAAGAATATCGGCTAATTGAGAGGACGAACTCACATGTTGTGTAGCAATCAAACCTTCCTGAATCTTATCTCGAATAAAATGACAATCCATCTCAATATGTCTTGTTCTCTCATGAAATACTGGATTCGCAACAATATGTAAAGCTGCCTTGTTGTCACAATACAACAAAGCATATTGGCGATGAAGGATGCGCAAATCCTTGAGAAGGGATCGAAGCCAAGACAACTCACAACATGCTGCCACCATAGATCTATATTCAACTTCTGCTGATGATAAAGATACAGTTTTCTATTGCTTCGATTTCCAGGAAATTAAAGAAGATCCCAGAAACACACAATAGCTTGTAGTAGACCTTCTAGTATTAGGACAACCTGCCCAATCAGAATCACAGAAGGCACGCAAAGTCAAGTCGTTCTAAGAAGACAATAATATGCCTTGACCTGGCCATTTTTTCAAATAACGAAGAATGCGGAGTGCGGCCTCCATGTGAGGTTTATGTGGGGCATGCATAAACCAGCTTAAGACATGAACATAGTAAGTAATATCTAGCCTTGTAATGGTCAAATAAATTAAGCGACCAACGAGTCTTCTATAATGAGCTGGATCTTTAAGTAATTCACCCTTATCTGAGAGCTTAAGACCTTTTTCCATAGGAAAATCAACAGGTGCGGCACCTAGGAGTTTTGCATCCTTCAAAATTTCCAATGCATACTTGCTTTGAGATAAGAAAATGCCCTGTTTTGATCTTGATACCTTAATCCCCAAAAAGTATTTCAAATCTCTAAGATCTTTAATACGAAAATGACGGTGCAAAAAATCCTTGAGTGCCGAGATAGCTATAGGGTCATTGCCCGTGATAACAATGTCATCAACGTAAATCAATAATGCTGTGAAAGAGTGCCCCTTATGGCATGTAAATAATGAATAGTCAGCTTTAGACTGAATGTAACCAGTAGAACAAATGGCCTGAGAAAACTTAGCAAACCATTGACGAGAAGCTTGCTTTAAACCATAAAGAGATTTATGAAGGCGACATACCAAGTTCTCCTCCTGTCGCTGAAGACCAGGTGGAAGGAGCATGTAGATTTCCTCATGGAGATCACCATGAAGAAAAGCATTGTTAACGTCAAGCTGATGAAGGGGCCAATTACGGGCAGCAGCAAGAGCAAGGAGGCAGCGAACAGTGGGCATTTTGGCAGTAGGAGAAAAAGTATCATGATAATCAACACCTTCCAGTTGAGTAAAACCTTTAGCAACTAACCGAGCTTTATATCGCTCAACAGAGCCATCTGATTTAAGCTTTATTTTATACACCCACTGACAACCAATGGGTTTCTTTCCAGCAGGTAACAAAGAAAGACTCCAAGTGTGGTTATCGGACAAGGCTTGCAATTCAAACTGCATGGCCTCTTGCCAATGAGATTGGGAAGCAGCTTCCTCATAAGAACTGGGTTCAACAATGTTACTGACTTTTGCAATGAAAGCAAGGTGAGCTGAGGAATAACGATGATATGAGAGATAATTGCAAAGCGGAAAATGTGTACCTTTAGTAAGACCCGGCAGTAAAGAAGATGAGTGATTAGGGATAGGCAACATGACCTGATTGTAGATGTAGTCACATAAGCGAAGGAAGGCACAAAGAAGCATTCAGATCGGCGGAGAGGTGGTGGTTTAGGTGTGGGTGCATGAGGACTGGTGGCGGGTGAACTATGGGCGCGCTCAGCTGGTGGGGATAATAGCAAAGGAGGACCAGGCTAGGTAGTGGTGTCAGGTGGGGACGAGGCATGGGATGTGTACTGGTGGGGGTTGACTCAGGTAAAGTAGCAGCTTGAGAAGAAAAAATTGGGTCCACGTCAAAAGGGAAATGAGGAGCCTGAAAAGAAGAGGGAACCGAAAGTGAAGAAAAGGAAGGAAAAGTGTGATAGGGATTGAAGGCTTTTTGACCAAGGGGATAACCAGGGAAAATAGATGGAATAGCACGAGGAGCGAATTTATGTGTCACATGAACATTAGTGGCATATGCAAGACAACCAAAAACGCGAAGGTGAGAGAAAGATGGTTTTATTGGAATAAAGACGTTCAAAAGGAGTGTTAAAAGAAAGAAAAGGAGTAGGAAAACGGTTGATGAGATGAACTGCAGTTAAGGATGTGGCGATGCTTACGTTCTACGACCCCATTTTGTTGAGGCGTATAAACGCAAGAGTGTTGAAAAATGACGCCCTGTTCATGAAAGAAAGTCTGAAGAGAAAGAAATTCCCCTCTATTGTTGGCACAAAGCTGTTTAATTTGGGAATTAAATTGAGTGCCAACAAAAGAAAAAAAGGGTTTTAAAAGATGTTGAGTCTTATGTTTATGGTGCATTAAAAATACCCACGTAAAGCGAGAATAATCATAAACTATTGTAAGAAAATAACGGGCACCAAAAATTGATGAATGCTTATAAGGGCCCCAAATATCACAATGAATTAAATCAAATGTTTTGACAGAGGAAATTGAACTTGTTCCAAAAGGGAGACGACTCTGCTTTGCCAAGGGACAAACATGACAAGCGTTATTAGAGACAAAAGGGAAATCTATTAAATGCTTAGACATAAAATTTAATCTGGAGGAAGAAACATGGCCAAGACGACGATGCCAAAGGTCCGTAGTGGTGACAGTTTGGTTGCAGGATGGACTGTGAGACGGATATTGATGGGTTGTGTTAGGGGGTTTCTCCACCAGTAGTGCCACCAAATAATAAAGCCCGCCATGTTGCTTACCCAAACCAATCGTCTTTCTCGTAGCAAGGTCCTGCAAAATACACCTATATGGGAAAAAAGTCACTGAACAATTCAAATTTTTTGTAAGCCTACTCACAGACATCAAATCTACTGTGAAAGTAGATACATATAGCACATCTCGCAAAGTATAAGTAGAATTGAGAGGGAATGATCTTGTTGTAGTAATTGAAGCCTTCTCCCCCACTAGGCATACGAACCGGTTGCATAGAATGATCAATATTACGATGCACTAACAATTTTGGAGAAGAAACAATGTGGTCAGTCGCGCCACTATCGATAATCCATCGCTGAAATTTTAATTTTGACAAACCTTTATTGGTGGCAGCGGCATTGACCTGGGATTTCTTGTCAGGCATTGGTTTGTCATGCATGATAGCCAACATTTGCTGAATTTGAAGGTCCGAAAGGCCGGACATAACGGACTGCATCTCATCCTTGGTTGGGTCTTCCGAAACATGATTGGAAGATGGACCGCCATGATTTTTCTTAAGTTTGTTGCGTGGATGACCTTCTGGATACCCATGAAGCTTCCAGCAGGCATCAACGTGATGGCCATCGTCATCACAATGGGTGCAATGGGGTTGGTTTTTTGAAGATCCAGTGCGGGGGTCATCACAGTTGGAGGTCTAGGAATGGTTTTGGTCCGACCTGTCAGTGTGACGATCCTCGCAGTTGGTGGATCGATTCTGATTAGGGCGTCCAGTTCTAACAGCCATGGCAGCAATATCGGAGGTTCCAGCAGCGACTCGTGAGGCTCCAAGCGTGCGTTGCTTTTCTTCTTGGCTGATGGAGGCATATGCTTGCCTAACATACGGCAACGGATTCATCAAGAGAATTTGGCCACGCACAGCACTGTAAGACTCATTCAATCCCATAAGGAATTGCATGAGTTTGTTGCGATCACCATGGGCTGCACAGGTATAGGTAGAAGAATCTGTGTAGGAAGCAAGTTCATCCCAAAGACCTTTCAACTTGGTGTAATAGGCAGCAACTGACAATTGGTCTTGTGTCAAATATGAAGTTTCCTGTTGAAGTTGGAAGATACAAGGAGCGTTGCTTTGAGAGAATCGTTCACGGAGATCCTCCTAAATTTCGCAGGCTGTGGTGCAATATATGACACTATCGCTGATTTCGGGATCAAGCATGTTGACAATCCAAGAGAAAACCATGTCGTTACAGCGCATCCATGCCGCGTGTTCATCAGGATTGGATTCCGATGACGGCTTTTTGAGAGTTCCATCAACAAAACCCAATTTATTCTTTGCGTTCAATGAAACAGTTATGAATTTGCGCCACGTTGCATAATTATCTCCATTCAAAGGCTTTGGTACAATTACCAAACCTAGATGATCTGAATTATTGATGTAGTAAGGATTTGAAGGTTCAACCTTGAATGTGCCAGAGGAATCACCCATGGTTTTCGGCCGCGAAAGATCTGCGGCACGAGAAGGTAAGGTGCGGCAGGAAAAGAAATATGAAGAGCTAGGGTTTGATGTCCTGCTCTGATACCATGTGAATCTGATATTGGAAGAGAATAATTTTAATTGATAGGTACAATTGGTTTATACAAGAGTGTCTTAGTGTACAAGGAAACAAGTCCTCCAATCTAGGAAACTTACTAGGAAAGTAAATCCTAATTACAACAGTACTGATATTAATTGATATTATACAAACTTATTTCCTAACAGATATGAAGAATTTTACTTTAAAAAGAAAAAAAGAAAGAGTAAGGCAAAACTAAAATCCTGAAACACCAGACCAAAACTAGAGAGTCTAGAAAGGAGTAGGATTCTTAGGATAAAAATCAGTGTCCCAACATTTCATACAAATATAAACCTGATTCAAGTTTCCCTTTCTTGTCTGACTCTAGAACCTTTCTTCTAAACTATGGAACCATGTATCTTCTATTTTCCGAAACTAGAACTAACAGTTGTCAGACCAAAGAATTACATCAAACTGGGGAAAGCTTTCTAAAACAAAAAATTAAGATACCAATATCACCGTGACTTGAAGCAAAATATTAATCAGAACCTAAAGAGAGCTAGGATGCTGCTAATTAACTTGCAGACCTTGGAGCTATTGGTGTTGTGGAACAAGCACTCACAGGATAACATGATGCTCAATTACATACGTATAGCAAACCATTACGTATAGCAAACCATTCATAAAACTATTGACACAAGTATGAGCGCAAGTCCAGAAGTTAATATATGTTCCTGACCAAAAAAAAAAAAAATCGATTGACGTGCACACGAGTGCATGCCAAAAGGTAATTTGCAGCCTGTCTGATCATGTAGTAGAGCCCTATCATGCAAAACATAGGCTAGCCAGGTTTTGTCATATTTGAAAATAATGGTAAAATAATGGTAGAGGTAGAGCTGTAATGCTGAAGTTATTTTTGTTGTACAAAGTTGTTCTGCTTTGTGAATAAGCAAGGGAAATAGTGTGATTTTATATAGGTGGAATGGAAGGTGGAAGCCATATATACAAGCAATTACTAATTTCCCTGATCCCTTTTGCCAGTTGGGGCCATATATGTGTGCTTATAGTTCGGTTTGGGATACATAATTGTGATCATAGCTAGATCTATTTAATATTATTATTTTAACCGTATCTACCTTTCCCTAACCAATGACCAGAAGCAAACCATTTTGACCCTAATCGTATATGGAATTTGTGATTCCATCTGAATTATTTGTTTATTTGTTTCATTTTCTTCATGTCTGTTCTGTGTTTTCAACTTTTGAAACTTTACCTAGTTATATGTACTTACAAAGTCTGAATTCAGTCCCCGCCAGCCGAAGAACGTTATGCTAATCTTTTATTTTGCTTTTGTTTTTTTATCAAGTCATCCCACACTTTCTTTTCTATTTTTTGTCTTCTTTCTCTGGATAAACCCATAAATGAGTTATACACACACATCACCTATTAAGATATAACCTCATGGACAAAGCCATGAGAATTGTTTCAGTGTTCAGATTTCTAAGCGTTGCAACCATTACTACCATTAGCATATGCAATGGAAATTTGGGTGTGCCTTGTGAACAAAATGAGAGACAAGCACTTCTAATGTTCAAGCAAGATCTTAAGGATCCTTCAAATAGGCTTTTATCTTGGGTTGGTGAGGGCGATTGTTGGAATTGGACTGGAGTTGTTTGCGACAATTTAACCGGTCATGTCCGTGAGCTGCACCTTGGAAATTATTATTCAGATGAGTATCTGAATTACAGTTTGTATCAAGAAAACTCTTTGGGTGGCAAGGTAAATTCTTCTCTACTAAATTTAAAGCGTCTGAGCTACATGGACCTTAGCAACAGTGATTTTGGAGGAATACAGATTCCTAGCTTCTTAGATTCCTAGAAGAGGCAAGCATTTCTGAAAATCATTTTAATCGAACTCTTCCAAAAACTACCAGTCAACTCAAAATGGTAATGGTGTCTTATGTAAAGAGTATTGCCGGTAGGCTATAATAACAAAATATCCAGAGTATAGCCGAGCGGCTATACGATTTATTAATAATAAAAATCGTGGTATAGCCGCGCGGCTATACGCTATATTATAAAAAGAGACCCGCCTGTCGCCTAGCGCCTGAGCCCATTATGCCACGTGTCAAAAATAGTATAGCCGCCCGGCTAGACTAATTTTTTAAATAATAAAAACGTAGTATAGCCGGGCGGCTATACTCTGTTTATTATTTTTTAAAAACCCCGAGTTGGAAAAGGTTTGATGATAGTCTGGCGAGCAACCAATCCTGATGCTAGAGATTTTCCTGTTGACATGGGTTTTGCTAACTTGTGTATCGCGAAAACCAGTAACTCGGAACAGAATATTGCAACAACAAAAATGTGATTTAGTCTGTATTGCTTGTAGATATGTGAGAAAGTCTTTTGGGATGATCATCTTAAAGGTCGATCTGAGTGGTTACCTTTAGAAAGTTGTCTGACATTTGTTGCCTTCACAGAGACGAGTACGAAATAAGGTACAAGAAAAGAGGAAACATTTCGTCAAAAGAGGAGAGGTAAGTGAAAAAATTGTTCTTGCAAATATATGGTTTTAGTTAGCAGATTTAGCAACATTCATTTTGCTTTTGGATGCAAGGTGGAATCTAACAATGAGAATCAGAAAAATGTGAACTTGCTTTGGAAGGAGCAGATTCCCAAGAACACTTGGATAAGTTCGCAATGCTTGTGGATGATGAAGAGCTGGAGCTGAGAAAATCACCAGGAAGCCCAAATGCACTGGGGTTCTCTGATCATTTTACTACTAATGGAGATCATGCCTGTTCACTTTGCAAAGGGTGGTTTGAGGGAAGAACGGAACAAATTTTCCACCTATAAAAGCTTGGAATAATTATTTTGTGCTCGCTAATACTGCCTAATGGTCTCTCATTACTCTTACCAATCTTTTTCGTCGACGCTCTCATTGCATAGAATGAAGTCATAGGTTGTTCTTGCAGAGATGTTATGCAAACTATGATATACTCGAGAAAAACATATATCAAGTACTATAGATAGATGGAATGTGGTCTAAATTTGATATTGGAATCTACTTGTAATTCTCTTTTGTGTAGTTTGTACTGAGTGTAGGAATTTATTATTATCTTGTCAACTTTATGATTCCTTATGGAAACTGGCGATCAGTGAAAAGATGTGCAGTGTTAAAACACCACTCTAGATTGCTGCAGTTCTTTTTGTTTGTTGGGTTTATTAACAAATGTGTCTGGGGTTCATCAATTCAGATTGCTACATTTTGTTTAGTTATCATACTCAAATATATTCTGGGTTGACTTTTTGGGCAGGTTTTCCATTTCCTTTATACTTATGCCGTTATGGAAGATATAAGCTCCTTCATTATTGATGAGTTTGCCCAAGCATTTCAGGACAATGTTATATCTTATCTTTGATCCAACATCAGATATATTGTGTCTCCTACTTGCTCAACATCTTTGTTTCGTAAAATGCCTTTTAATTATCAACACATCTGTATTCTGCAAGTTAAGTGCTATAGATGCCTAATAATATGTGTTCATCACCCAAAACCTTGAGCATTCAAAGCCTTATTGGCAATAGTCATTTAAGATCTGTCATTACCCTGAATAATCTGTTTCTACCTTGAGGCAGAGCCCCAGTTGGACAGATTCATTTTCCATATTAAGGACCAAAATCAGAAATTTTAGGTTTTACATATAATATGTAGTGATTTAATGTTAAAGGAAATAGTTTCTTCAGTTTTGTTTGTTGGCATTATCGTGCATTCCTAAATAACATTTGTTGAGCATATGTTTATTTGTCTCCGCTTTTCTCTGGAATTATTTGCTTTAATGACTAGACAAGCGCAGGAGACTTTATTTACTTTCTTATGGTGGTTTTATTTATGTTCTACAATTGATAAGCCTTATCTGTTGTTGCATAAACCTATCTATAATTGTGAAATTTGGTTTTTCAAATTGAATCTTCTGTTATCTAGGAAATGAGCCTTACGGTGAAGTATGGTTTACGTCCTGGTACTTTGAAGGGTGAATTGTTTAGAGTTCTGCTAGAGCAAGGAATTCATGGGTTGAAAGTTTCTGGGTTGGCGAAGTCATTACAGGTAATTAACTTCTTGAAAATATTGTTATCATAATCGCTCATGTGATATTACACTTGAATTAGAGATGGACTTCGTTTTTGTTTTGCAGATTTCTGAATTGAACCTTTCCAGTGGAATAGAGTCACTATAGTCTTTAATTGGTTCAACTCTTTCAAGTGATATTACATTTGAAAAGATTTCATCATCCACATATCGTGTGGGTATTAATTCTTCTGAAAAGAAAGTGGAGGAATCCCAATCAGATACCGAAGACTCTGGAGCAGTTGACGATGACCTCAGTGATAGTGGTACATGCAGCAGTGATGATGATTCTAGGTGCAATTCAGGAAATTTCAAAATTAAAAAGCTAACTTATTATATGAACCATGGCAAAAGTAAAGATAACATGGTGATAGTATAACACCGAAATTCAGGAGAAGCATGGTTGTTAGGACTGATGGAAGGCGAATATTCAGATTTATGCATTGAAGAAAAATTGAGTGCAATAGCGGCACCAATTGATCTTCTTCATGCAGGTTCTAGTTTCAGAATGGAAGTAACATATAGAATCTTTGCATGGACATTGAAACCTTTTCGTTGTTTTTATTTTTCCCGCTATTATGAGGTTGCCCTATTAAATAGAACGTGTTCAGTCCTTTGTAAGATAATTTCATCTGAATGATGCAAACTGTATTATATATATAAATACTTTGACAGTAAATATTATTTGAATATTCAATGAAATTCAAGTAGCCGTAATTATTATGATGGTTTACAAGTTTAACATTATATTTTCAAACCTTTATATTATACGACTTTCACTTTTGTATTTTCTGTATCCTTGATATTAAAAATAATAAATAATAAAAACTGCTATAAAACGTTTACTTTTTTTAATATAGGGCCATTTTAATACAAGGTTTAAGCCCATTTTACAAAACCCAACCCGTTAGTTATATTAAAAATTAGGTTAGATGTCTTCTTCTTCCCAGCACAGCCTACACTCCTTCCTCTCGCTGTTTCGGCTTCATCTCGCTCTCTCTCGGTCTTTCTTCATGCAGCGCCTCAGTGCCGCCTTAAGCGTCGACCCCTCAACGGTAAAACGCCAGCCCAGTCCAGCCCAGGCGGCCTAGGCGGGCACTAGGCGGTCTAGGGAGGCGCTAGGCGGACTAGGCGGGCGCTAGGCTGTCTAGGCGGGGGCTAGGCGGGCTCTAGGCGGACTAGGCTGGCGCTAGGCGGCCTGGGCGGGCGCTAGGCGGCCTGGGCGGGCGCTAGGCGGCCTGGGCGGGCGCTAGGCGGCCTGGGCGGCGCTAGGCGGCCTGGGCGGGGGCTAGGCGGCGGCCAACTCCCTGGCGGCTACTCCTTACGATTAGGATGAAATCGTGGCGGTGTCCTCCCACCTAGCACCTTGAATGTATCGGTAAGAAACGCTGATCAAAGCTATGCACCTTGAATGTATCGGTGTGATTGAACGTTCTTACAACTTTTCCGATGGGAGAGTATCTTTTAAGGACTCCTTTTTTCTTGAGATCCTATTTCGGTTTTATACAAGCTTAGCCATGCGTAAGTTAGGCCATGTTTGTGCTTATAGTTACACCAGAAAACTTTGAATTAGAAATAGAGTTCTACCTCTTCCAGGACAGAAATGGTGGTAGGAGTACAATCTAGTTGGCGGCCTCCATGGTTGGAGACAACAATTCCAGGAAAACCTACTTCCACAGCCTTTCTTGCTGAAATAGTAGAAAGAAGAACACCTATTCAGAAGGGCTAATGCCAAATTTGACTTCAAGTGTCAATCCAATGTATTTCACCGAGTCGATTATTTTGACTGATCATCATGCCTTGAATACCGGCAGAAGTTAACATTTACGAGAGACCTTTTTCCTTTTTACGCAAATTTATCTTTCCCTTTATGAGTTAATACTTACAAGACGTAAAGATAAAGATACGATTATTTGGAGCCTTGATCAGTTCATCTTACCAACTTCATGGAATCATGAGTGAGTACTCCCTTGATCAGAATTGGCAAGTTTGTAACAGATTTCAACCACTCTATGTCCTGCATGCGCGATACAAATAGAAAACGATATTACGAGAAAATGATACATAATAACTATTTCATAACTAAACAATTACACTCACAGAGTTTACGTCAGTTGATAAAATGCCTTCAAAGTTCTTCAACTGAGGTGCAACCATTCTGCAGAAGTTGTCACAGTCATGTTTCCAATGAGATGCATAAGATATAGTTCAATCCACCACATGAGAGTGTTAACAAAACAACATTTGATATGATGTTACACATAAAAGTTTCTTTCATGGCATAAAGCAAGTTATATCACACTTCAAAACCAATAAATTCCATGGCATGGAGAAACAGAACACACGCAAAATGAGATGACATGAACCTATTCTTTATGTCTGCCTCTCTTCGACCAAGTCTGAAAGCAAATCTCAACTGAGTACTCTTCAAATACGATTTAGACCTTCGGGGTGGGTGGCTAACTGATGCCTAGCAGTAGGAGCAATCATTATAGGTGCTGAGATTTTGTAACCCAATACAGTAGTTGACATATCTATTCTGCTAACATCCACAAGAACTCTAGCCCGCCAATTGAAAGAAATACATAGGAAACACTCAAGCAAATATATTGTATTTGACGGTATTCGCAGCAGGTTTAAACATTACATGATTCTGCGAAATGCATCAACATTCGGCTTTAGCGTGTGCTAGCTGGTCCTCAGCTCCCCCAGTATAGAAATCATAGTACATTTTTGGAACAACTTGCCTAGCCAATTCTCGGAACTCATTCGCACGGACGAACTTGCCTAGCCAATTCTCGGAACTCATACACATTGACAGGTTCGGAGGCCATGTATCCTGGGAACATACACATCGATCAATCATAGCTTTCGAGTTTCGAACAATCCATCCTAGATGATACGACATAAACATCGGAAACTACAAGGAAAGGGCTGTAGATTTTACTTAGAATCTACGGAACTGGATGAACATCCATTGCAATTTTATAATGGACATTTCAGAAGGAAATAAAGGGAAAAGTTATGGGGCCTCTATAATCCCAAACAATTTGTGTTTGTCAAATATTCACCAACTACTGAATTATGTGTTTTGCTATCCAAAAAACTTACTTCACAATTAGCCCTAAAACAACTAAGAACTGCTTCAAAAGCTTTGAATCAAAACCATCAGAAAGAAAGCATGTTTTTTTTTTTGGATAGGAAAAAAAAAAGCATGTTGATCCACTAAAAATATGTGCATTCAAGCTCACATGGTAATCAAATAAGCTGATCTTAAACCAAAAAGTAAGCTGCACACCTGTGACTTGAGACTTGGAAAACCCAAAATTTTGTTGTCCTGAAAAACTGCAGAGAAATAGACAATCGTACTGGACTGTTTCTAGGAAAAATTATTACTTTTGTTTCTTTATGTGGGGCCTGGGAAAGAGGAAGATAATAGAATTATTAGAGAATTATCAAGGCTGACTGATTTAGACATTAATTTACTCATTGTATGACTGGTTTGTGAGCAAGTCATTTTCTGGCGAATTGTTTCAATTTTTTTTTTTTAATAATACAAACGGAGGGGAGAATCAAAATTAAGACCTGAGGTGCAGGAGTAAATGTACTTATCACTTGAGCTACGAGCTCTTTGCATTTTTACCCTATAATCGTGGGCAGCTTTCATCCTCCCTTTTAATCTCATCATCACTTTCATTCTCACTCTCATTTTCCTCTATACTCTAGCACAAAGAATAAAATCTAAAAACTAAAATTGAAATAGTTATCAAACAACCCTAAACTTATAATAATTGATAATAGTGGGATAATATCGTTAAGAGTGTTTTTAATTTTTATTTTCAAATTTGTTAAGTATTCAATGAACTTCTAGTACTTCATACCTATTTTATTAAATTGGATTGTAGCAGCATTTTTGTTTAAGTTGGGGTAATTTAAGGAATTTTAAATGTTATCTACACTTGTGAAAGAAACTATTTGAGTGTGTGCAAATAGACTTTTTTTTCTGTTTCGGCATATGTTGATTTGCTTATTTCAGCCTCTTTACAAGTTTCACTTCCCAATTTTAAGGCTGAGACTGACTTAACTGATTGAGAGATTCATTTGGCATGTTTACTAATCCCTAAGCAGGTTAAGAGGAAATAAATTGAGGAGGAGTTAAAATCCGGATTTCTATTAAAGTTGTTTAGTAAACTATGTGGAATCGGGGTAGGCATAGTATCGATTCCTTATAAGTTGTTTACTAAATTCTCATGAATCGGAAGTCAAACTAGTTTGATTACTAAAATACATTTGTTGTAAATAAATTATTTGGTTAAAGTGGATGGCAAATTGAGAATTTTAAAATTTGTGTGAGGATTTAATGTGTAAAAAAGATGAATTAATGATGGGCTAGTTTTCTAGGAATTAGAATACCACCTCTCACCTAAAAGTCCAATTTACTCCTAATTTTGTGTGAGCCCCCACTTACTTTTCCATTCTTATATGTTAAGTAAACACAGGAGTATATATAATAGAAATTCAACTCCTTATTTTAATTTCCATTACGGATTAATAAACATGTCAAGAGAGTATATGAAACTGTGTGGCAGAAATTAGTGGGGTACATGTGAGCTTCATTAAAAAGTTGTTCACTTGTGACAAATAACAAAACAATATCAAAAACATGTTCAATCACTATGTTTCTCCACTAATATAACTTGAGCATTCCCACCTAGGACCTCCTTTGTTCAAGAGACCACCTCTTTTCACTCCTTTGATTGTAGTTCTCTCTCATTCCAAAAGAAAATTTGCTGTCATTTGAATGGTGCAACTGCATTATATATAAAATACTTTGATAGTAAATATTATTTGAATATTCAATGAGATTCAAGTAGTCGTAATTATTATTGTGGTTTATAAGTTTAATATTGGTTCGTATTATTGTTTTCCTAAAAACCTTTTGGGTTGCACATATATGTGACCTTACTGAAGTCCTGACGGGTTCACAATTGCCAGTGTCCTTGCAGCTTGGGCTCATCATGGTGCATTTGATCATGGGATATAGGTGCATGGGTACCTGAGGAGAAGTTGCCTGGAGAGTGTGGTCATTGTGCGGATGTCTGGACAAAGCATATGAGGTCGTTCAGGAAATTCCCAACAAGGATACCTTGGAAGCATGCCAATGAAGCCAGATGCATTTGTTTTGGGTGCATCTGGGTGCATTGCTCGGAGGCTGTCAAATACATGGAAAGGTCGAGTTAGGAGAAAGGGTGGCGCAATATTTAATTGATTTGGAACCTCTGAACCATGCTTTTTATGTGAACTTGTGTGATATATGTCAAACCTAGTAGATTTGATGATGTAAAGAGAAACAAATCCTTAATGAAAGAAATAGGGATCAAAAAGGAGGTTCCGGGCTGTAGCATGATTGAAATGTTTAGGTTATTTTCTTCATCGCTAGAAAGCTCATTAACTGTATTGGAGTCCCATACATGGATGTGAAACCACCTTCAACGTTGTTTTCTTCTTTTTGTAAAGAACAAACAGTTCAGGTGACTTGGATTATTTGGAGTAAGAATTGAACAAAGTTTGAAGCTTTGGGATGATCAAGCAACGACTTACACCATGAATTTCAACTTTGTAATTGTCCATTTTTTACAGAAACTGGAAAGCTATCATAATGAGCTTGGACATATTTAAATTCACATTGTTCTCTCCTATTTTCTCTCTTGCACTATGCTTCTTAATCATCATCGGCCAAAACAACGCATTTTTGGTGCTTTTGGCCCGTTATTAGTTTTTTATTTCACTATAAAATGTCGAGTATATATGTCTAAGCTCTATTGACTTGAATCTTTAATTTCTTGGTTATTTAAATTGCCCATAATATATTGGGGAAGGAAAATAGATATCCACCGGAAATCAGAATGAAAAACCACTAAAATAGCATAATCTAGACAATATTTGGTTTATATGACGATTATAAATCTTTTACGCCGGTTTTAGATCTGTTGCTCCGGTTTCGGGAGCATTCGTGGCGGTTTTAAGGCAAACCTTTAGCAGCGGTTTTTTACGTCGTTAACCGCTGCTATAGAAGTTTTTACCACGGAAACACTTAACCGCTGCTAGCCGATTCTACGCCGTAAAGGAAGCGTGTGCCCAATCACTAACCAGGAGGTGGTGTTCATCAAGCCCTGTTTTCAGTGTTGTTAAATTTTCTGTAACACACAACACACAGTATATTCTGAATATTATTGTTAAAAGTTTCTCTGAAGTTACTTCTAGTGTTTTTTTATTAAGAACGCAAATATCGCGCACACATGAAACACTTAGCATGATCCCATATATCTCGCTTCTCTCACGCTTTTTTTTTTTTTGGGAAGGAAATACTAGTATACTACAATAAATGATTAGTAGCACATCTGCTTTGCTCTATGACTTGCATGGTAGAATGGTTCTTGGCTGCTGAAAAATTAACTTCCGGTCACTAGGCTAATCAAGTCAGCCCAAATAGTTTGAACAAGGCGCACTTTGAATCGTTCTGATCCCCATCCCACATGAAGCCATTTCCACAACTAAGCATTATTGTGAGAATGAGTGCTACAATTCACAATCAACAGGGTCAGAAAAACTCCAAAATTAATTTCATGCATCTCTGTATTGTGCAGAACACTAAATAAGCAAGAACAGAGAAGATACCAGAATATATTGTACACACTTTCAGCTCATCTTAAGACTTGAAAAAACATAAGATTCAAGGTCCTCAGAAACAAAACAGCTTAAGAAATCAAAATAATTATAGGATATGAAGAATTTTACTTTAAACAAAGAGAAGAAATAGTAAGCCAAAACTAGAATCTTGAAACACCAGACCAAAACTAGCGAGTCTAAAAAGGAGTAGGGTTTTTAGGATAAAAATCTATCTCCCAAAATATAAAGCTGATTCAAGTTTCCCTTTGTTGTCAGACTCTAGAACCTTTCTTCCAAACTATGGAACAAAGTATCTGCTATTTTCCGAAACTATAACTTATGTTTTAAATACTACTCAGTTATAGAAGACGGAAGAATTACGTCAAAAAGGGGAAAGCTTTTTAAAACACTAAACCAATATACCAATATGACAGTGACTCCAAGCAATCTATTAATCAGAACATAAAGGAAACTAGGGTGCTACTTACTTGCAGAACTTGCAGCTATTGGTGTTGTAGAACAAGCAGTTACAGCATAACATGATGCTCAACAACATACGTATATCAAACCATTCAGCCAACATTTTTGAAACTCTTTAACATGTGAATATTCTCCTGTAGTATGAACAAAATTGATAAAGGTGGCACAATTTTGACTCTGAGACTGAATTGCTAACTTTTAGCCTAGGTATTGAACCCTAAGCTTCCCACTCCCCAAGTATTTCAATTCTAACTAATGACCAACCTTTCGGTATCTTCAATTGAAATATAGATAAAATTCCATTATATTAGTCATTTACTTGCTATCTAATCTATATATATTTGTAAAAAATAAAAAATAAAAAATTTGGAAATCAACCCAGATAGCTGCTTGAAGTTTGAAAAGCACAAAGTTAACACAAGTTTGCATCAAACCCAATTAACAGCTACATGATTGGATTTGGAGGTTCAAGTCTGGAAAAGAGAATCACTCATACACCCACAATATTTGAATTTAAGTTGTATAAGACTTACCATAAAGATTCACAATATTTGAATTGTTGAAAATTGGCTTATAATCGTCATCACCTCTGCTTCGAGTTCATTACCATAAAGAATGTTAATTTCCTTGAATTTTTCATAAATCAAATACAAGAGCACTGAGATCATTATCAACTCCTAGTTTAGGTTAATTTCTTCGTTGCTAGAAAGCTCATTAATTGTATTGGAGTCCCAAACAATCCAGGTGACTTGGATGATTTGAAGTCCCTCTTCTTTATTAGGTGATATACTATTCTACCAAAAAGGGATAAAACTGGTTATAATTGTTTTGGAGGTGCAATTCGGTTTGAATAATACTAGTCTTATCATATTTCTATACTATATGATGTGGCAACTAATGTGTACATACCACATAAGCTAATTAACGGGATTAACACTTTTTTTTTTCTTTATTAAAATATACTTCATTGATTTAATTGATGTAGCATATGATATGGACATGTTACGTCATGTAGTATAAAAATGAGAGATAAAATGGGAAATCAAATTTCACACCCCTCATACCATTATAACAGAAAGTCCCCAGTTTATTGACTCAAAATTAGGGTTCTTCCTCTCATGGAACGTCAAAAGCACAATTTAGTGGCTACTGCAAGATGTGAAGGCGAAGGACCTTGCATAGGGAGACTGATAGAGAGACTCAGCCATCTTCCTGACCACATCGCCCATCGCATTGTTTCGTTCCTTTCTATGCATGACCTTGCTCGACTGAGTTATGTGTCTAAATGTTGCAGAGAACTTTGTCTTTCATCTCCGTTTCTGAATTTCAGTAAAGATGACTGCGTGGAGGCTGCCGACGCGTGTGGCAGGAAGCAGAGGTTGTTGAATTCTCTGGAAAGGTTCTTTTTGCTTCGTGGGGATAATAAGATACATCGCTTACATTTTGATTGGCGTGCTCACTCTGAAAACCAGAAGAACCAAAGCTCATCATCATCATCTTCACCATGCGTCTGTCCTGATGTCTACGTTCGTGTAATTTCGTGGGTAGACAAGGCGGTGAGGTGTTACCTTGAAGAGCTTAAGCTTAATCTCCATCATATAGGTGAACCCAATCTGATTTTTCCTTCTTTTCTCTTTCTTTGTGGATCTTTGAAGTCTCTATGCGTACGCATGAAAGGTATTCTTAAAACACCCTCGTCGATCTCTAATCTCAAATACTTGGAGTTGTTGCATGTTGTTATAGAAGATGATGAGGGGTTTTTCAAATGGATCTCATGTTCTTGCAAATGCATCCAGATTTTACGTCTTGCATATCCTCGTGGGATAAAAAATCTTAACATCGAAAGCTCGTCTTTGGAGATTTTTAATCTTTATCAGCCCCGTCATGGTCTTGACACATATCACATCTCTTGTGAAAATCTTCAACAGTTAAGTATCTCCTTGAGAACGGATTCATCTAGCATCACATCATTGAATATTTTTGCTCCAAATCTTAAAACGTTGTGCTGGACCGGGAATTTGACGATTCACCCAAATCTTGGAAAGTTTCCAAGTTTAGAATATGCCATGATTAAATTTGATTCCGTAGGCACAGTTTATCTCGGAAAAACTCTAAATTTCAAATATACTTCGATAATTCTGGGGCCTAGAGCTGGAGTAGATGACTTTGACCCTTTATGTGAAGTCTTTCGCAGTTACGCTCTCACTCTAAAGGAATCTGTCATTAAGGTATAGTAGAAAGAACCTGAGAGAATTTACTTATTTTTAATTATTATTTATCTGAAGTTTAAATTGAGAAACATGATAGAGATTTTGCCTACACAACATTGCAGGTTATGTTCAATTTCAAGCTGGAAGGGTCCATGCCAGTTTCATTCGAGAATATTCGTCGTTTGTGTATAGATATTGGGAGCATAAGTGACGATGTAGTCCCTCCAATGGTCTCTCTTTTTAGGAGGATGCCTAACTTGTATGACTTAGACATAAGACGTCGCCAAGGTTTTCATGACCATACATCATATGTAAGTTGAAGTTTGTGTTACTATTTGCTTCTCTCTCAATCTTCCATACAAAACCCCCAAAGAAAAAAAAAAGCTCTCTCTCATGATTTCTAGAATCGGGGTAATATTCTCTAGGCATTTGAGTATAATGCATGCCTTTTGTGAGAATGTGAAGGTGAAAAACGTCTCATATTGGAAAACTAACAAACCTTGAAAGGACTTATAAGAAGTTTTAATTGGTTATAGGGTGGAACCTCAACTTCCTTCGCCTTTTAATTATATTTAGTTTTAATCTTTTTCCTTTTTTGTTTGCTTTTGGAATTAATCTTCATGACTGATCCGGTTTTTGATTTACTGTCTTTCCAGAGACATGGATTTTTATACTGGAAACTGCACAACCTTGCATTTATTAATCAACTGGAGAGCTCGACCACAGAGCTTTTAGATGAGTTCAATGAAGTTGAATTTGCAAGGTATATACTCGAGTGTGCTCAGAAATTGACGAAATTTGTCATAATTTGTTCACCTCAAAATTTGGATGAAGTTAAGAGGAAGTTAGAGAAATCCAAGATGATTTCCAAGGCTGCAATTTTCTTTAAGGAAGACCGGAAAAGTGAACAAAGACAATTCTTTGATACCATTCCATAAGTGTTTGTGTTTTAGTATCGAAATAACCATTCGGACTACTTGTTTAGATCTCTTCGCATTACTGTCATTGGAGAAAGACCTTCTTTTTCCCTGCATCTGTAAAATAAATTTTTCTTCCCCCTTAGCTGGACAATAATGCTGACCTCCACTCGAAGCCAGCCTCTTCGACTTGGTCCTTTGATGGTTTATTGCATATTCTCAATTCTGATATTTTTTTTATCGATCGTAGCAGCAGCATCGACCACACAAACCACCACTTTGACACCAAAAGGTTAGTGTTGTTGGAGAAGAATCAGTATGGAACTCTAATAAATGTATGATAACAGAATTTAAATACAACTTAAATGATTCCAATAGAATTATACAGTCCCGATCTCTTGGACCACAGGAGTCCAAGAGATTGTGGTCACCCACCGTAGGATATTAATCCAATGGTTCAAAATGATATATATAAATGCAATATGACATAAATGATTATTACCCGATTCAAGTCAACCGTTGAATTTACATCCAACGGTGGGTGACCATAAATCTCTTGGACTACAGGGGTCCAAGAAATCAGGACTGTAGAATTATAATATGAATCAAACTGTAAATTAACAAAATTATGCAGCAAATATAAAATAAGCAAGGGAAGTAAACTGACTGATAGAGGCTTGCAAATGCAATGGACACAGACATAATTTCACACCTACATTCGTGCTTGTAGTTCTTCAGGTGTCTGTCCTCAAGATACAACTATCAATAAGTCAAAATCCGGGCACTTGAATTTTGAGCTTTGGCGAACTATATTTGTTCTCTCTCTCAAACAGGTTTAATTTGATTTTCTAATTTTAAAAAGGACATCTAGATAACCTTTCATGAGAAGGTGCTATACTATTTATTAAAAAATTAAAAAAAAAATTCCATATAGCCGCGTGGCTATACTATTTATAAAAAAACAAAAAACAAAAAGAGGACAAGCCTAGGGATTAGGCTCCACGTGTCAAAATAATTATGGCCATGTGGATATACTATTTTTTGAAACATTAATAAAACCTATATATATATATTTAAAAAAGGACCCAATTAGAGCCTAGGCACCACATGTCTAAAACAGTAAAGCCGCACACGTATACTTTTTTAAAAATTAATTAGCCAAAAAGAGTACAGCCGCACGGCTATACGATTTGCAATTTTTTTAAAAAAAACTGAGTATAGCCGGACGGCTGTACTATTTTGAAAAATATTTTTTTTTTAAACAGGGTATAGATAAAAAAAAAATTGAGTATACCTGCATGGCTATACATTCATTCATAGTTATTAAAATACGAAATGGGAAAATTAATAAATAAAATACGTACTTGTTTTATTCAGCAAAAATTTTGGTAAATTATAAATTAAATATTCGGCCACTATATTATGTTTTAATATAAATTATCTACATTTTTTAATATATATTATTTTTATTTAATAATATGTGAGAATTATGTGTATAATACGTGAATTTTGTGTGTCTTATTGAAATTTTTGTACAAAAATACTTGTATTAAGCATGAAAAATACATATGTACCTATATAATACGAGTATTGTATGTTTGATTTTTTAAAAATGTAAATTTTATCGAGACTTTAAGACGTGTGCAGAACACGGGTGTATTACTATAAAAAAATACGTCCGTATATGTATAATACATCGTGAAAGTGCTAATTTTTTTTACTATTTATTTTTTAAAAATAAAACAAAAAAATCAAGTATAGCCGCCCAGCTATACTATTTATCAAAAACAAAAAAAAGCCGCACAGCGATTAGGCTTTCACGTGTCAAAATAAGTATATCAGAGCGGCGATACTATTTTTATGAAACATTAATAAAACCGTGCATAGCCGCTCAGCTCAACGATTTTTTTTAAATTGGGTATAGCCGCACGGCTATACTATATATATATATATATATATATATAAAGGACTCGCTAACGCCTAGGTGCCACGTGTCAAAAAAGTAAAACCACTAGCCTACACTTTTTTTTATAAAAAAAAAATTAGGAACAAAAGAGTAGAGCCGAGCGGCTAGACTGTGGGAGTGAAATACTACAATAAATGATTAGCACATCTGCTTTGCTCTATGACTTGTAGGGGTGGGCATGGTTCGGTTTGGACCGGTTTTTGCCTCAAATTAGAATCGATCCGGTACTATTCATCCGATTTGGTTCGGTTCGATTTTAATAAAAAAAAAATTTCAAAAACTATCCGGTTTGGTTTGAACCGGTTTCGGTCCAATTCCGGTTCCGATTCGATTTTGAACTGGATTATAAAAATTATTTTTTTAAATTGTTTTTTAATGCAATTCTCAACTGAAATATTATTTTTAAAGAAAGCCAAGATGATTTCCAATGCTACAATTGTCTTTGAGGAAAGACCGGAAGAATGAACGAAGACAAAATCGTTTGATAGTTTTTCAGAAGTTGTTTACATTTTAGTATCGAAACAACTTCTTTACTTCTTTGAGCATTAATTATTGGTTCATTGGTTCTTTCTTTTGGAAATAATCTTGGACTGATTTTGTTGGATTTCCTATCTTTTCACAAATGTGGAGAAAGTTGTCATAATTTCTTCACCTCAAAATTTACAGGAAATTAAGAGGAAGGGAAAGCCAAGATGATTTCCAATGCTACAATTGCCTTCCAGGAAATACCAAAAAATTGAACAAAATTAGCTCTTTTGATATTTTGCAGAAGTTGTTTATGTTTATTGTATCGAAACCTTAGTGTGAATGTTGATAGATCCATTGGGACAACTTCTTTACTTCTTTAAGCATTATTGGTTCATTGGTTCTTTGTTTTTGTTTTTGGTTTTTTTCCCTGCATTTGCAACATGAATTTGAATCACGCTTGCTTCTGGCTGACCTCCTCCACTCAAAGTGGAAGCCTCTTGGACTTGGTTTTATCTTGGCTTTAGGATATATTGTCTGAAAATACCCTCAAATTGACTTCCAAACATATGTGAGACCTACAACTGCCACATAGGCAATTAACTGGAATTTTGACAGAGACATCAGAAATGCATTGAAAAAACAATTGAGAAATCCGGGGTATTTCCTCGTAAAAATTGAGAGTGTATATGGACAAACATGCATTACGAGTATAACTGCAAGGTACCAAAATGAATAGGCAAATGTTAAGTGATCACCCTGATCCAGTTTTGATATACCTCGGCCAGTAGATATTCAAAAGTTAAGTCATGCATCCAAAAAAAAAAAATAGTGATTATAATTGTTTTTATGTTTGTAATTTTTAAAAGGAAAAAAAAAAACATTTTTGAAATGTGATCTTTTTGTTGTTGTCAATGCTAGGAAGGAAAGATGGGGTTTTTCACACACATACCATCAAGGTATCATGAGAGTTTGAATTTGAGATCACTAATCTACAAGTCAATATTATTTTCTACTGTGCTAAACCTTATTGGCATTTTTGAGATGTGGTCTAGATACTCGGATTACAAATTTTGGAAGCAAAAATCCCACTTTTTATAGGCCCAAAAATTCTTTCACAAAATAACCCGTCTTTTTCAAGTTTATTGGTTTTATAATGAAAAGTATAGGGTTTTGTCACCTATCCAACTATCTCTCCATTAGGTGATTTTTTGGGGTCAAGCACTTATTTGTTGAGGAGAAACCAAGTTATAAGGGTAATAGGCCCGGCCCCTTTGACACCAAACCCTCGTTCTTATAAGATTGATTACAATACCACCCCCTAGATAAGCTTAAAATTAGGGTTCTTCTCTCATGGAACGTAAAAACCACAACTTAGTGGCTACTGCAAGTTGTGAAGGGGAAGGAGGAGGTTGCAGAGAGAGAATGACAGACGACAGACTTAGCAATCTTCCTGACCACATCGCTCATTGCATTCTTTCGTTCCTTACCACGTATGACCTTGCTCGACTGAGTTGTGTGTCCAAATGTTGCCGAGGATTTTGTCAATCAACCCCGTTCTTGAATTTCAGCCGAGACGACGGCATGGCTGCTGCTGACACGTGTTGTAGGCATCAAAGGTTGTTGAATTCTCTTGAAAGGTTCCTATTGCTTCGTGGGGATCATAAGGTACAGCGCTTCCGTTTTGTTTGGCGCAGGAACCAAAGATCATCATCATCGTGCATCTGTCGTGATGTCTACTTCCGGGTGATGTCGTGGGTCCACAAGGCGGTGAAGTGTAACGTTGAAGAGGTTGATCTTGATCTGTTTGGTCTAGATGACCCCATTCTGGATTTTCCGTCTTCCATCTTTCTATGTGAATCTTTGAAGTCTCTATCGGTGCACATGGAGCGTCTGATTCTTAAAGCCCCCTCCGTCTCCTTTTCCTCGAATCTAAAAGACTTGGAGTTGTCGGGTGTTTTTATAGCAGATGAGGAGGGGTTTTTCAAATGGATCTCATGTTCTTGCAAATGCATCCAGGTTCTTGCAAATGCATCCAGATTTTACGTCTTGCATATCCTCGTGGGATAAAAAATGAGATATTTAGTGATATACCCATTTCTAGCACTAATATTATAAATAAACCCTACACAATTGAATTCCTATAAACAAACCCAAAAAAAACCCAAAAAATGATAGCTGGCCTTATTGAATTTAATATTGATTATTAAATTACTTTGATGCCCTATTGAGTGCTTTGGGTATTTTTATGAGATTTTGGGGTTGGGCTTGTTTTAAGAAATTGATGGCAGTTTTGTAATTTATAAGAAGTTAAAAGCTTTTTTGTTATGTTGTAAATGGGCTTTGGGTGTGTTTCTAAAGTCCATTTTATGTAGGGTATTTTTATAATTTGGGCCCCCATATTGGGTATAATAGTGAATCTCCCATAAAAAAATCTAAATATTGAAAGCTCCTCCTTGGAAAGTTTTACTCTTTTTGATCCCCAACATGATCTTGACACACTTAACATCTCGTGTGAAAATCTTCAACGGTTAAGTATCTCGTTAAGAGCTGGCTCACCTAGCATCATACCATTGAATATTTTTGCGCCAAATCTTAAAAAGTTGTGGTGGAGGGGGAATTTGATGAATCAACCAAATCTCGGAAAGTTTCAAATTTTGGAATCTGCTGAGGTTAATCTTGTCCCCGTAGGCAAAGTTCATCTCAGAAAAATTGGAAATTCCAAATATACTTTGATAAATCTGGTGCGTGGTGGAGCAGATAAATCCCATTGGCTAATTCTATTATCATTTCTAGAATTAGGTTCATATTCACCATGCTTTTGATTATAACGCAGGTCCTTTGTTCTTCATATATATTTGGTTTTAATCTTTCTTTTGGAACTAATCTTTGACTGATTTTGTTTTTTTTTTCCTTTTTTTTTTTTTTTCAGAAATGTGGATTTGATATGGGATACTGGAAACTAGAGAACCTTGCTTTTATTCATGAGCTTAAGTACTTTACGATAGAGCTTTCAGAAGGGTCCAATGGTGTTAAATTAGCAAAGTATATACTCGAGTGGGCTGCAAAATTGAAGAGTGTTGTCGTAATTTGTTCACCTCAAAATTTGGAGGAAGTTAAGAGGAAGTTAGCGAAATGCAAGATGATTTCCAAGGCTGCAATTTTCTTTAAGGAAAGACGGGGAAAAGCGAACAAAGACAGCTCTTTGATAGGTTTATGCTTAGTGTGAATGTTGAGAGGAACCATTGGGACAAGTTGTTTAGATCTCTCAGCATTATTGGGTTCATTGGTTTCTACTGCCATTGGAGAAAGACCTTTTTTTCTCTCTGCATCTGTAAAATGAATTTTTCTTCCCCCTTAGCTGGACAATAATGCTAAATAGTAGATATCAATATTTGAATCAGGCTTGCTTCTGGTGGAAGCCTCTTCGACTTGGTCCTTTGAGGATTTGTATCCTTGTTTGATGTGCATTGAAGCACGATGATTATTGTCAACTTTAAAAAACCCTCCATAACATTCCTTTGCCTCAACATTCTCAATTCCGATATTTTTTTTATCGATCATAGCAAGCATCATCGACCACACTACCACCACTTTGACTTGCAAGGTGGTCTTTGCAGATTCACACGAGATTCCACGTGTCTCATGCTACTCGGATCATAGCGTAAATTAGTGATGCTTAATTCATCGAAATTCCATCTATTAAAATGGAAGAATTATATATCTCCAAAATAATAGATAGGAATATTGCAAATAGAGCCATTGCGAGCCAAAAAGTTTAGTATGCATTAAATACAAAGATTGATTGAATATAAGTTCATATGTAAATATACTGTCCCACACCCTCTATATTATCATTTCTAGAATATGTTTTTTAATACAAGCGATAGTCTAAACTAACTATAGGGGAGGGGGATTTCTCACACACACAACTATGATGTTGTGGGAATTCTACAAGTTAAGGACTCTGTTAGTTAATTCTATTGTCATTTCTAGAATTAGGTTCGTATTTACCATGCTTTTGATTATAACGCGGGTCATTTTTTCTTCATATTTGGTTTTAATCTTTCTTTTGGAGCTAATCTTTGACTGATTTTGTTTGATTTTCTTTCTCTTTTTTTTCAGAAATGTGGATTTGATATGGGATACTGGAAACTATAGAGAGCCTTACTTTTATTAATGAAATTAAGTACTTTATGATAGAGCTTTCAGACAGGTCCGATGGTTTAAATTAGCAAAGTACATACTCGAGTGTGCTCAGAAATCGGAGAAAGTTGACATAATTTGTTCACCTCAAAACTTGGAGGAATTTAAGAGGAAGTTAGAGAGAGCCAAGGTGATTTCCAATGCTGCAATTGCCTTTGTGGAAAGACCAAAAACGTAAACAAAGGTAGCTCTTTTCATATTTTGCAGAAGTTGCACATGTTTTAGTATCGAAACCTTTGTGTGAATGTTGATTGATCCATTGGGACAACTTCTTTAAGCATTATTGGTTCATTGGTTTGAAGAAAGAAGGAGCTCTTTGATTTTTTTGGTTTTCCCTGCATTTGCAACATGAATTTTACTCGGGCTTGCTTCTGGCTGATCTCAATTCAAAGTGTAAGCCGCCAAGTGTCTTGGACTTGGTCCTTTGATGTTGTATCCATATGTTTGATGGGCTTTGAAGGTTTTGTGGGATGAAAGCAGCAGAGCACAGCACATGCACAGCAATAGGGGTCATTTTCTTTAGCCACCAAGGAGCCACGTGCGGCAAGCATAATACCAAAGGGGTCCCAAAAAAGAAGAGCCTTGAACGAAAACTTAGGTTACGTTTTGGTAGTCAACTTCGTCACAAGACAGAGAATCATCGAGAGAGAGAGAGAGAGAATGCGCCACGAGTTGGCCAATTATCTAAGTTTTGATGGCATGGCACCACAAAACGAAGTGGCTGCAGGGTCCCCAAAAACCCTTGGTTTTGACACAAGACATTTTGTCTTCTTACTTTGGTTTTGGGCCCAACTCCAAGGTGTTGCGTGACCAATGTTGTTGGGGCCTTCCTTTATTGGGTGGTTGTTGGACTTTGACAACTCGAAAGTGCTTCCTTCCCTTTTTGTCGTTTTGTGCGACCCTCATTTTTGTCGTTTTGACAAATCCCACTTCTATGTTCTTTTTCTCTTGTGAGGAATATATATGAATCAAATTCACTAGAGGTGCAAATTGAAATTGGGTTTTCAGCAAATTTACCAGGTGAAAACGTTGTTTATGACAAGATGTGATGTGATGCTGGAGGGTGCAAAAACAGAGAGAGAGAGATATAGGCCTATGAAATGAACCAAGAAAAAAAAAAAATTCATGGGATTAACTTTGAAGTGTGGAAGTAGTTGATTTTCAAACTGGTTTCTCTAAAAAAATACAAACACAAGTTAGGAAAAAAAGTTTGCAATTGATAAAATCAGCAAAGTGAAATGCTGAGCCGGAATCCAAAAGTTGATGTAACTTGTTGGCTTAAGTAGACCTGAAGGTCTCTGCCGAGAGAAGCTGAGAAAGATGCAGAATATGAGAAAAATAATGCAGAAGAATATGAGGGGCACGACGTATCACTTGGCAGCAAGTGCCACTAATTTGGCACATTCATCTCCATGTCAGAATCAGGTACCCATCTAGAGAACGACACATTGCATGCCAAGGTGGAACAGGTGTTACGATTTAAATGGGAAAGCGAATTTGAAGCCAATATATACACCATGGCGATATCTCAAGCTTATTGCCCGTAATTCAACTGATTAAAAGTTTAAAACACAGCCGTCAAACCAGGTAACGTATAATTCAAGATTAAAGTACTATAAACACACCAAATGTGAAGGAGAAAAAAAATGAAGCTAAAACAAACCTAGCTAGAAACACTTTTAGCAGATTCAGGATGCTTTTATTATGGCAAAAGCATTGCTAGGAGCCTAGGGTAATTATATCTCACTGTTCAATCTCCAATAACCTAGCTAGAGAAATAAATCAAAAAATAATAACAATAATAAAAGTAAATTGTGAAGAAAAGAAGAGAAAAAGAGAAAAAGAAGGCACATGGAAGCATGTGAGGATATGGTCTATGTGTTTGAAATGAAGAAATAAATTATAAGCAAACACTCAAAATGTGATTCATAAACAGACAGGGGCATGCAAGCCTACAAAGACCAAATATATGTGGTCCTTGATTCGACCAATTTGGCTCCCAAAAACCCTTTTGAAAACTAACTTGACAATGATGCCATGCTACTCGGGCCTCTGCCCTATCTGTCTCCACTCATGAGCCGACACGTGGCCGATTCCCGTGGCCAAATTTGCTTGCTGATGCTACTGCTCATTTGCTAAGCTCTCAAAGAGGAAAAATAAAAGCCCTAGAGTGACATTTTTGGTGGTAGGGCATGCCCTTCAAGACCTTGTTTTAGACCATAATGTTTTTATTCTCAGAATAATAAGTTAAACATTGTGGGCTTTGTGGAGCAATATTTTTGAATGATTTTAGCTATGGGGCATATCCCGTTGCTTAAAATAGCATGTGAAGGATGTTTTAGGCGCACATGCAAATCCCTTTTGGATTTGGGGTTTGGCCTCTTTGGAGGGTCAGTGTACTTCAAATTGCAGGGTCCCCTAAGGCACATGATCTCTTGTGCCTCTGTTTCTTGTAAAAATCAAGTTGCCTCTCATCAACTCTCAAAGGCTTCATTTTCTTTTGGCAGTGGGGCTAATTTTTCCCGACCACCTCCTCCTTCTCCGCGATTTCGTATCTCATAAATCTCCAAATACTGCCAGAGAGTCCCCCCCCCCCCCCCCCCCCCTGCCTCTCTCTTAAAGTTCATTTTCAATTCTGCACGTCTGCCCTTATATGTTCTTATTATTGACTGACTAGAGTGGGGATAGTACTACTAATGCATGGCACCTAGATGCATTCTCGGAGCTTTTATTCTCTACCGCTAGTTGTATACAATTTTGCGTGTCTATATCTCGTGTTACACGATAATTTACGTGCCAAAAAAGATAACACACATGATTATAGACAATAGTTTCTCAAATGATAGAAATCCATGTTAGAAATTTATTTATTTTCAGGTCAATTAATAGATTAATAAGAACTTTTACTTTCTGTGTGTGTGGTGACACTTGTGGAGAGGGAGGATTGGTGGTTAATGAGATAAGCAGCTGGTCCAATTTTTGTATGGCAATCAGGGACAGTAACATTGCAAAAAGGAGAGAGATAAGCATGCAAGGTCTCTAATCTCCTCTATCATCTTTCTAGTGGGCCTTTTGACCACAACAGTTAGAGAGTAATTGATTGTACTTTAGCTCTAATATCAGAATGTGGAGTACATTGTCAGAATCATTCTAAAGTCAGGAGTGGGGTGACCCAATTTGAGTTACTAATTTGGTTAGTTAATGGTTGATGATTTCGGGACTGTAAAATCACCCTTAAATTACCTCATATGTGAGTAAAAAGAGTGTGAGATGTCAAACTTGGAACGTGAAAATTATGCTTTAGTTTAATTATTTTTTGCCAAACATCCCCTAGTTAATTGAGAACATGAAATCTATGATTTATGCTCAAAATTTGATAGTGGGTTAAATGGCATATTGATATTATTTTTCCTCCAAAGTATAGAATTGAAACGTCTTCATCGCCACTTACGTGACTAATCACCTTGCCTTTATGACTTTTGTTTTTGCATTAGAAAGAAACCTTTTAAATTTGGTTTAGGTGAGGACTTAAACGCAATACTTACCACACACATACACATCCCTCTTTTGATGTGTTTATGTAGTTTATGAAAATGAATTGTTGGATATGTTGTTGTTATTTTTTAATGCAAACGGTAGTTTAAATTATAATGACGAGGGATGTTTCTTTTCTACACGCTATTAAGGTATCATCAAAATTCGAACCTGCTCTAGAAATTAATATCATTCTTATTTTTAACTAGGCTAAATTTTGTTGGCAATACTTTACTATTAATAAATACATATTTATGTCGATAACACAACATACTAAATTAAAAATTAAAAACAGGCTTTTGTAGATCAATTGGTTAAGAGTCGTTAATCCTGAGGAGGTTTAATTCCCCACACCCTCAATATTGACTGTATTAAAAAAAAAATTATTAAAAAATAGGTACTCAGTTAAAAAACATGACTGTTACACGAACCGGAATAAGAAATTAAAACTTTCGTTAAAGGGAAAAACCAAAACTAGAATGTGTTTAATAGTCTAGTTGATCAATTAGAATCAAATTAGGTGGCATACTCCAATCGATTTAGTAATAAATTATTAAAAAAATAAAAGAAAAAGAAATGATAAACGAGCTAAGAAGATAGAAAAAGGCTACGTATACAATAAAATACACCAATTAAAAATTTCATAAGATCAAAATATTTATAAAAATTACAAAAAGAAAAAAAAACACCTGGCACAATAAGCCGAGGCAGGCGATTCTCAGCGTCAACTCGAAGAACTGAGGCTCGAGCCGACGTGATTAACCGGCGAACCGGAGAGAAGCTCGGTGAGAGCAGCCATGGCTCTCACCTGCATCTCCAGAGCCGATATGTAATCGCTCGTTTCTTCTAGAAGGTTCGGCAACGACGCCTTCCGGCAACCGGGAACTAACCGGCTCAGAACCCGAACTTTTCTCTCCACAACCGGTGACTTCCTCCCCTCCCTCCTAACCTCCGCTTTCTTCAACCGGTTATTCCCCGTCACCCTCGCCGTTCTACGTTTGTGAAGCTTCTGGTTCAATCTGAGTCGAGTTCTTAAAATCGCTCTGCTCCACCGAGTCGTGCCCTTGGCCGCCGCCGCCAGAACTCGGTCCGCCGCCTTCTTCACTTCCCTGCCCCCTCCGGAGACCTTGGCCGCCCGCGACGATCTCTGGCGAGCCTGACGGAGCGCCTCCACGAGCTTCGTGGAGTAGATCCGTTGCTCCGTCTCGGATCTCCATCGGGCTCCGGTGTTCGTAGTAGGATTCCGATCCGATTCGACGGCTCCGATTTTCCTCCGCTTTTTGCGAGACGACTCTATCAACGACGCGTCGAGGCTTCCGTCGACGTTTGAGATCAGCGACGCCGCCATGAAAGGTGATCGGAATATGCAGATAGTCAAATTCAACAATATTGACCGATAAATATATCGACAAACCTGTAAAAATAACCACAAAAAAAGGATTGTTATTACGATGAAATCAAGAACATGAGCGAAAAATATAAATATAGGATAGGAGAATTGTATCAATACCTGATCGAAGAGAGTGGAGCAATTGCAGAGAAGATGGCTATGGTGGTGGTGATTTATATCAGTTTGTTGTTTCGTTTGTTTGGATGGGAGGTATTTAGAGAGAGACAAGAGAGAGAAGAGAGAGACGGGAGAGAGAAGAGAGAGATGGGGGGTTGAAGGAGGAAATGGGGGAGAGTGAGTATAAAAGCAGTTCACGGGCACCACGCGTCGTTTCCTTAATCACATTTATTGCCGTTCTTCCCCTCTCCTTTTTCCCTCCAGCTTTCTATCCTTCTCTTTATTCTACTTTTTTTTTTTTAATGAATCAATCAAAATATTATTTCTTTTTTTTATATCAAGAATATTTCATTTTTCTTTTGATTGCCCAAGCTTTTTTTTTCCTTTTTCTTTTCTAATTTCATACGTGACATCACGACTTACCTTTCATATTAGCCTGTATAACAAAGTTTTATTATTTAATAAGTATTGTCATAATGCTCTTATATATTGATAACATCTCGACATATTGTTGATATTTTTTCCATTATATTGATAATAAATACCTCACATAATTTTGATATGACATAAATAAAAGTTTTAATATCTTGCCGATTTACTATAGTAATAATCTTATTTCAGAAGACTGCTATAGTAATCCTATTTATTTTTCCTTTTTTTTCGGACGTTAGAGGTTTCTAGCTCATACTCCTACTAAAAATTGGAGCGTTATCCTCAAAGCTTTAGATAAAAGTTGATTTTTACAAATTGAAATAGTTAAATTTAGATGTTTTTATAATTTTGAAATATAGTAATTTATATATATATATATATACTAGCCTCTCCGTAAGCGCTTTCGGGCCTGAGTGAGGCTTTTTTTTAAATAATTTTTTTAATTTATTTTAGAATTAAAAAAGATAATGGGTAGTTGTGTTCCATAACAATAGAATCCATTATCTGATTTTTCTTTTAATTTTAATTGTTTTTGAAAAAATGTGAATTTACCATATTATCCTCATTTAATTAATAATTTTAATTTTTAATGTTTGCATTAACCAATAGCATTTTCTAGTATTTTGAATGTTTTACCATTTTCTGCCTTTTGCTTTATATATATAGAATATATAGATTAAAAGTTTTTTTTTTTGGGAGAACCTTTCCTATTGAGAGAGGTCATAGCATACTAAACTCACACACACTATACGAATGCTAGGACTCGAATCCAGGACCTTGCCTGAGGGAGTAAATACTCCAAACTACTACACTAGTAGATCCTTTGTGCTTGAGAAAAATAAGAGTTAATCGTTTAATTAGGCCTTCAACTTAGACCTGATTTGCATTTGAGTCCCTAAATTTTCAAAATCGTTCACCTGGTCCCTTAACCTCACTTTCGTTAGGACAAACGGTCTTGCCGAAAATTTTGTTAACTTTTTCTGTTAAATACATGGCAAAATTGTATTTTTATATTAAAACCAAAAAAAAATCATATATTTAAAATAACAATAAAATAAAATCAAATAAAAAACCAACAAAAGAAAAAGAAAATCAAGTTTAGGTGGAGTAGAAATCGGGATGGAGGGGGAGAGAGAAACTCAAATGCAAATAAGGTATAAATTCAAAGACTAATAAAATGATTAACCTGAAAAATAAATATGTGGTTGAAAAGCAATAGACCACTCGCATTGAACATGGTATAAAGTGATTGAGAAAAATAAATAAATGTAACCTTAATTGATTAGACAATGCTTGTTGGCTCATTTAATTTTGTGTTTTCTATTCAGTGCTGGTTTTGTAATTAATTTTGTACTACAAAATGAATGCGACATTTCATTGAGTACTATATATATTTCACAAAATTCAAAACATTTATATATTAATCTTCATCATAACACTATAATGAAAATGAAATTAACTAACTTTTAGTCTAGTGATATTTATCTTCATTTGATAAGATAAGGTCTTATGTTCGGCTATCATGAATGACGAGAATGACATATTTATGACAAGTTTGATGATTAGTTGTAGATGACCTAAATTATAGAGCGATGTAGTTTTGTTGTGGGTGTATTAACCTATCCGTTGTGAAAGTATTTTGTAAATTGAAAGATGAATTAGGTCAACCAAAGCAGCTAAACCCTGATTAGGTGCAGCTAATGATGATTCAAAGAGAATGGGCAAGTGTTTGGTGATATTAATGTTTGAGTTGTACGTCACCCTGGGCGGCAGGTGAAACATTTCCCCATTGTTGTCTCTTAACGCAGGATGGAAGCATTTCAAACGTGCCACAATGCATGTTAATACTTGCTTTCACCAAATAGGTTACATGCCGCTTCGAAAATTTACCAATCATAGAGTGACATCTACAATCTACTGTCCAAGTTAAATGAATGCCGAGACAACTTGTCACCGGAAAGGAAGGAAGAAAACATGGGTCTGTCTGATCATATCGATTCTTGTCTTCCAAGGCCGGTATGTTGCTTTTGTTATAATATTTATTTGCAATCTCCACTTTCATTTTTCTATAAATTTAAACGTACAACATGTGTTGTGTTTTAACTGGTCCGGAAACAGTTTTTTTATCTGGATAAATAATTTTGGTGGGTTGATGATGTGGAACTTGGTCATTGGAAAACACCAAATGGGTTGGCCTGCATGAATTGGTTTGAGCAAGGGGACCAAAGGATTTCGTATTTTAGCTAAGCAATGATTAGTGGGTGATGCGCACCAAATAGAAATTAGAGAGAGAGAGAGAGAGAGAGGAGAGAGAGGGGCAGGCACATGTGGTTGTTTTGATGGCACTTTCTTTCTTTCCATCATCTGGGCCTCTATTTTGTTTTTTTCTCATCAGCGGCTTTGGACCAACCTCTGAATGTGGGATGTGGCCTGGTTTGATCCACATTGCCCTGCTCATTTTATCTTCAATATTATATTAATCTTCAAGAGAAAGATATTAATCTCCTCTGGCTTCTGGTTATTCCCCACTTAAACTTGTCAAGTAGGCCACTAATTTAAAGCCAACCTCTGGTGTGATTGATTAGATTAACTTAAACCCATTAATAATTAAATGAGTAATTAAAACAGAGGGCCCAGATTTCACCAATTAGAAGATAAACAATTGAAAGAATCAGATATCCACTAATTACGTGCCAGAGAGATTGTCTCCTAGTGTGAGACAGATTTCAATACCACAAGGTAGTATTTAATATATGTATGATTCAGCGCACAACATCTGGACCAAGGAACAATAACTATACTTACTGTATTCGAATTCCTCATCTTTCTCTTTCAATATCGTATGTATAAAAATTTGATCATTGATTAGTGAGGAATTAGAGTTTGCTGATTGACTATATAATTCAATGCATCCTCCTTATCCCTTCTCTTTGGTGTTCCCCCACTAGATAAAATACTAGTTGAAATAGTTATCCCTGCACAAGACAAAGGAAGCTTGCTCCCTAACAAGGGTTTTCTGGAATTTATTATAAAATGTTTGTCATTTAGTTTCTTTGATTATTATTATTTCTCATTGATCAATAATTATTTAGGATGTTTGAACTTGACAAGTAAACTATTTATCTCTTGGTTGGTTTGGTTTCTTCTGGCACGGAGGATGTTTTCTAAAATTGTTAGGTTTTATTGACTCTGATGCAATGTAGCAGCATCTGCAATCTGAATCAAACCAGATGGTCAAGCCTCCATTTGGGTTCATTGAAAGAAACTACACTGGCCTTGGGAAATTATGAAACTGTTTGATTTTTCTAATAAAGTAGTTTTTTTTTTTTTTTTTTTTTTTTGAGAGAATAGCGATAAGATTTTATTGATAGGAAATATAACTAGTACGAAAAATCGAGCAATGTCCTCAGGATTAGGCGAGTTTCTAATAAATTAGTTAATTTCAGCTCCACAATTACAAGTTTGGTCCATGCACATTAACCACTAATATTGGATGAGGAACAAGTGGGTTGCACTAATTATGACAATAATGTTTGGAAAAGCAGATAAACATGGAATTTGGTGGCAGAAGCACGTTTTGCGCTGTCATTTCTTAATATTATAATGTTTATGTAGAGGTTAGTTAATTAATTAAACAAACATGGTCCATTCCCTTCACATGATTTGATTAGGTCTTAAGAGCTTGTCAAAGATTGATTTTTTCTTAATTAATATTTTATTTATTTGTTTATTTTTTAGGTGCGCACTATGCAGGGGCCCCAATCTATCCGCTCCTCGTCAGCTTAATCTGTGTGATTACACTTTCATCATTTGATCAAATGGAGACAGGTGCGCACGAGTGCGTGTCTTGGTGAGCAATCCATCCCTTGCTTGTCCCAAGAACCATAATCATGGTGTTTAATGTTAAACTAATGATAACAATTAACAACAAACCAAATGCTAAGGAGAATCACGTCTCCACCGTTGATCTGTTAGCGTTCAGATACATCAATGGCTGACAGCCGGCCCACATGCACATGGACGGTTGTTTTGTTAGGACCAACACTCTTAACAACAATGATAATGATATGAAAGCAGAAACACAACACAATTAGGATGATCTCATGCTTGAAGGGCAAAACCAGAATATTACAATGAGAGAAGTAGGAAGAAGCATATTTATTACCGTGCTAATCTTTTTGGCAACAAATCATTTGGCATCCTTTTTCCATGGTGAGCAAATAATAGTGTAGGAGATATTACAAGACCTGTACAAAATATTAATGTCAGCCTGCAACTGGTAGCTGTAAGCTGTTTGTCGAAGCTTTTGGCTTTACAACATATGCGAGTGTGATTTCTTCTGGGTTGGATTCTGGACTTTCCTCTCGGAAGGTTACTTCGAATAATAACGATTGGTATAAACAGACCTCATCTTCCTTGCAATAATAAACCTGCAAACACAAGCCAAGTTGATTTAACATCACTAACACCGTCTTAGCATGTGGTTTAACAGTAGGGTAAAAAAGAAGCATGTGGTTTAACAGTAGTTATACAAAGACGCATTTGTGGAAAAAGTTAATTAAACTATATCTTTTTGGCAGACCTGATTAAACCAGTTTGTTTGCAGGCTAAAATATGTCATACCTTGCAATTAATTCTCCCCAGCGAAACTGAGGGGGAGGGTCTCTTGAAATGAAGAATTGCTGATCCTTCTGGACTAAGATATCCATCCAGGGGATCCATGGAAACTGCAGTTTCAGGCTCAGTTTCTACGCTAAACTTACTGCGAGCTTCCTGCATTTAAAATCTACACATGAAAAATATGGAAAGGGCCATGCAACACCAGCATATTTGACAATAGGGTGAGAAACCACAGCAAGAAAGAATTTCTAAATTGGAAGCAACATGTATGTGTTTATTGAAATGAAGAGAGGGATGGTGACCTTTGAAAAATGATACCCTTCAGGTACTGATATTTTAATAGACAGGTTGCCCTCATTGGATGAACCACCATCAACCGTAATGGTCTGCGTGTCAGCTGACGATCGTCTTCTGAGGCGTTTCAAAGATTTTGATTTTGCTGTGGGAGGCTGAACCCCTTTCAGCTCTAACGTATGAAGTTCAGCTTCTTCCTTATTTAAGTCTAGATATCTGATTAGACTGTTATTTGTATCAGCTATGAAAATTCTTCCTGTAAAATAGGAAAAAAAAACTTTGAATCTGAGCTTGTTACTGGTAAGAAGGAATATATTTGAATCTCACTTTCTGATTTTTCATCATAGGAAGAGAGAGATAAGAAAACATCAAGAATATTTTATGTGCAATTATAAAAGAGGCTTCACCATTTTTCGCTTCAACGATTCCTGATGGCTCTGAAAGCTGCCAGAAGATAACAGATTATTAGAAATGAGTCAAATGTTGACCTCTCATTTCTTTTCCTTTCTAGATTGTGATTACAGGTACAGATAACTATATGATTGCACCTATTCCCTATTTTCTTGGATCATTTAATTTTCTAGAAGAGTATACAGGCTAAATTATATACGGTGCACATAAGATTAATCAAATACTTTAAAGCAACCTGCGTAATCTTCTAATAACTTCTGCACCATTAGAAATCGTCAAAGAAAAAACAACAAAATTCCGAACCTGAGCTTCTAGAGATGTTCCGTCCTTGAAGCCAGCTTTTCCAATCCCTGCTACAGTACTAACTCTCTTATTAGCTGGATCTAGCTTCTTTATCTGGAGTTTGGAAAGAGATAAAGTTAGTACTTGACCAGAAACTGGTAGAAGCTATCACAATATTTTCCAAGATGAACTTTACATAAAAATCAAATTGATGCACTCAAAACTCAAAAGCGCAACCTACATCATAGAATAGTTACTGTCAGTCATGATCTGACTACCTTGTGATTATAGCTGTCTGCTATATAAATTTGACCACTCTGTGCACATAAGACGCCTAGTGGATGTTGAAGAAGCACTTCAGACCCTATTCCATCATGGTCACCAAACTGTACAGAATTAACATAAGAAGTATTATAAGAAAACAGGTGTACTAGAAAAAGATCATGTACCCAGAAAAAAGATCACCTTAAACAAATTGTCTGAGAAAACTGGATCACCACCAGCTAGCAAGTTCGATCCTCCTGTTTTTAGGTCAAGTGCCCTAATGGAGCTACTCTCACTATCGGCAATATATAGCTCCTTGAGATCTACAATAACCAAAGAGGAGTTTATAATATGTGAAAGTCCATATACAAAATTACTTATGTGACATTGAAGGTCATGAACTGTGGAAAAGATTGTGATACATTACCAAGAGATAATGAAATTCCAGAAGGCTGTGCAAACGATGTGCTTGAAGAGCTATGCCAATCACCAAAAAAAAAAAAACGTGTCAAGTCTGGAAGTATTGCTATCAAATAAATCTTCATTACACCATTGAGCGTCTTCACGTTATCTTAACCTTGATCCGTTCAAGTTTCTTTCATAACCATCACCACTAAAAGCTCTAGTAACTCCATCATCTGTATTGTGTTCCCAGATTTGATGTTGGCCAGCCATGGCAATATAAACTTTCTCATTGACTGGATGAAAGCAGGCATCCCATGGAGAGTTGAGGAGCTGACAGGATATAACTAGAAACTTTTGAGTAAAGCAGAGATGTTTATCCAAGAATTTTATGATTCAGCTTAAATGTTTTAAATATATATTCTTCACTATCCCAATCAAAAAGGGCTTTGCATCATCAAAATTCATGTTTCTGTAATCTTGCCTGAGTACTTCCTTTTCCTCCCCCTCGGTAATCAGAGCCTTTGGTTCCATTCCCAGCAAGGGTACGCACTGTGTCATTAACAAAATCAATCTCCCTACAATAATAGAAGCTAGATTATGATAAAATCATTCAGAAAATGTCAAATAATTCCGATTTAATATAGTTTTGTAGAAGGGGAACATGCATGGGAAGCAAAATTAGAAATAGAAAATGATAACCATTCGCTACAGTACAAGTATCAGGACAGTAGTGAAGATTCCAGATAGTTATTATTTACTATTCTAATTTTGTTGCGTAATTTATCTATTGATTCCATGCTTGTATTTCTTATATGCTCTTTATAGGTAGGAAATAGAGCCAACTATGCTTGTCAAATGAACACGGGGTATTTCAATAGCCACAACGTACCTCAAAGCATGGTTTTCAGTATCTGCAACATAGAGGAGATTTTTCTTCGGGTTGTAAGCTAGTCCCTAGTAAAGCATGACCAAAGGTTATGTGCCACAGCCAGCATTCAACATGAAACATGAGATGAAAAACCTCATAATGTATGCATGCATTCATCAATGAAAAGAATACTCTAAGGCCAATAACGTGGTTATGACATGCTCTTAAAGACAGCTTATTTTCTTACCTGAGGCCGATTAAAGGTGGCATCATCAAATGAACCATCACGCAGACCTTCCTCTCCAGTACTTCCAACTTGGACAATAAAATTTCCATCTAGGTCGGTTACCACCTAAAATCCATGCACAAGAAGATGGTTAGATAACAATCCAGTTCACATTGATTTCCTGCTATAAAAATTTAGCAGGAATGTAGGACTTTAACCTAACATCAATAGGAAACTGAAACAGTTTGAACACACCCACAACATGATATATATTTCTTTAGTTAGGATCTCCAAAAATATATTATCTGAACATCAAAATATCATTTTCCCAAACCTTCTTCCCCCCACCACACACAACCCCCACCCAACCCCAACACCCCCCCACGGCAGGAAAAAAAGTAATTATAAAAAGTGCACAGAGAGAGCCTACTATGCGGTTATGATTACTGTCTGAAATGAAGAGCCTATTGTTTAGGACATCAATTGCAAGCTTTCCAGGAAACTTTAACGGAGATGTAACTAAACGAGGATCATTGTCTTTCTCCAAACTCAAAGGAATTGGTGCATTGTCCAACATCTTCTTTCTTCCATAGAACAGAAGAGCTGCCTCTACCAAATCGTCGAGATCCTTCCAAAAGAAGAAAATTTATGTTTTATTCATTGACCAATTACTAAGCAGAAATCCATGAAATTAAATGTATCTTGCAAATACTTAAATGGTTATCAATACCTTGCGGCGACCTTCACCGGATACTTGTGCAAGGAGCCTACCATTGGGCCCAACAATAGCAAATGTTGGCCATGAATTGACACCTAGCTCTCGCCATAGATACATATCTCCATCATTGACAACCTAAAACAGGTAGATAGTTGAAATAACTCTGAAATTTTGTAAGCTGAATGAGTGAAATATGGTCGAGCATTACCACAGAAATCAGTCTACCCAGAGTACCAGAACACCCAAATAAACTGAGAGATTTATTTATACTAAAGTAAAATTTACAAACAATGAAGCATACCGGGTGAGTGATGCCATAGCGTAACACTGCATTGCGAATGGCTTCTAAATCCTTCTCGTTATCAAATTTTGCAGAATGGACTCCCACAACAGTGAACTGCACAAGAATGAGAACAAATATATGATCATCAACTAATGGGGCCATAGTTTATAATTCTGCCAACTGGCACATGATTCAGCCAGGTAAACATTATCGATTTTTTAGATGGAAAATTTTCAAAAGGACATGGAAGAAGTATATATTCTATTAAGAAGGAAAAAGAAATCGAAGCTTATACAACTTTGTTAATTATAACAAGAAATCTCATAAAATCAGAATGTAAAATAATAAATTTGATATGTCAGAAAAATAGAGAAATTTGAAAGAAAGAGAATGGAAAAAGGATTACCGGCATATCTTTGTATTTTTTCTCCAGAAACTCTAGGTCTGGCAGGACATGCATACAGTTTATACAACAATAGGTCCAAAAATCTAGCAGAACAACTTTTCCTTTCAGATCCTGCCAAACATATTTATCAAAACTAAAGCTATACAATGATCTTGGTTTAACCATGTAGAAGTTTAAGCTTTATACAATTTACCCTGCTAAACTTAATGGGAGCTGTATTCAACCAATCAAGTTTTGCTGGAAATTCTGGCACGATAGGAGCAGTTCCTCTTGCAAAGTAAAAGATCATTCATTTAAGCAGGTTTTACATATATAATTATGCAAACTAACAACAACGATATACGAATAGCTACAAATACAAATTATACAAAAAAAGGCAGCAAAATCCTTATTTACCTAGTTTCCAGGTCCGATATATAGTTCACAAATTGTTGGATTCTTTCAACGTTTGATTCACCTATAAAATAATTAATGGAGGACAAGAAAATTTTAGTTTTCATTTCGCTGTAACTACGAATTCATAGAGACATGTTAAACAGATAATTAGAATTAGGTTTCAATGTAAACTTATCTTTTCATAATAAATGTACAATTACAAAAAATAAAGAAGGACTAGGCAGAAAAAAAAAAAAAAAAAGCAGCGGGGGAAAAGAATGTACCAAAACCAGAGGTGTGACATCAGTACCTTCCTTCTGTTTAAGAGATGGCTGGTTGATCCCAAATATCACATTCCAAATAGCTTTAGGTGATGCATATTGCATTGCCTGTGTAGGAACCTCAGTAGAATGTATAAATTACAGAAACTAGAATAACAAAGAAGCAAAAAGGATTAAGATGTCATCTTTTGCATGCATAAAATTCAACCCGGAGATCTCTCCCACTCTGACTCTTTGTCTTGCCAAGAATTCTACTTTATTGAGTTATACCTTCCAGTTTGAGATGGTGAAGGCAAGACAAGACAAAGCAATCCCCAAGCTTCCATATCTCACAATATCTCGCCGAAGAACCCTGCAACCTGTCCACAAATTATTCTGCAGCCTCAAGCTAAGGGGGTTCAACATGCTGTTTGTTTGATTTCAAAATGCAACTGTGTGATAAATATTCTCAAGTTAATAGGTGACACTGCTCAATATTACAATCGTTAAGTACAAAATCTTCCAAATGTTTGTCAAGCATATACAACTTCAGGGAAAGAAGTTGATCGACCAAATAACAAGGAACCTACATTTCAGAGGACATATCACCATTGCACTATGAGAAAAACTTTCAGGGGGACTTACTGTAATGTAAACCCACAAACCAAATAAATAGCATATAGCACATAGAAGTGTAAAAACAAATTGGCGCATGTATGTCTTAGGCTGTTTCTACTAGCATGATTAGTTGGGCAAAATGTAAGGATTGATTAATACATGAAATATCCAAATAAATAACACATGCTCCCAAATAGGAAATGGTTTATTAATCAAAATAACACAATTGAAATGTTGCAATTATAGAACCCTTCTTACCCTCCATCTGAGAAAACCCCGTCATTGGAAGTACCAGTTTTCTGCATTAACCCATTATTTTCTTCTGTGAGTTTTTCTGTTGTGTTTTGAGATGACATATAAGGAAATTGAGGTCCCTGGATGTTCCCATCTGCAGTGGCATGTCAACATAAGATCTCATGTTCCATAAGATGTATAATCTAAAAGATAACCCTGTAAAAGAGTTGGTAGGAGAACAACAGCGTTATAAGCTTTTAAGATACTATCTTTATGGAACTTGAATCCAAACTATAGATCAATCAGATTCAAAAGGTGCATTTAGAAATAAATAAGGAAAGAGTTCCAATACAGAAGATGCCCCTTGCAAGAAAATTGGTCTTATAATAGTCCTTAAAAAGTGCCACTAGTGTAGCTTCACCATTCTACATTCTTGATGGTACAAAATGACATTTGCAGCATATTCTCAAAACTACATACTATAGCCACCAGAGCCACCACTGAGAATATCATCAAGTGAAACATTTCCTATTTCATTTCGAATTAGGGATGGACCAGCAGCCTTTAGAGTCTCTTCTGATAAAGTAGTTTTGACAGCTATGCATCTACAGACAGCAGAACAAGATTAGCAGTTGCCATAACTATAATCCTTAGTTCTAAGTTAAAAGTAATGTTAGTGGCACTTAAATGATTAGTGTAAACGGTGATACAAGAAGAAATATAATAGATCCAACCCAACGTGTTGATTCATGTAATTTAATATGAAGTTTTTGCAAATTTACCTCATTTTTGCAGCTTTGGCAGCCTGCACGCCAGCTAGTGCATCTTCAATAACAATACACTGCCAAGACATAGGCAGACAAATAACACCTTAAGAACATGAAAATGGAAAGTGAAGCAACTAACATGACATATACCGTTAAATGCAGAATAAATGTGCAGAATGACCTCATTATTTAGCTTATGGTAAAAGCTAACAAAATCAACCTTTCATGGAACATTTTGTGAGACACCCAAGAAAACAAGCTTTTATTACTTATACCTTTAGAACTTTATTGTATTTATCTATCCTTTCTTTCCTCTTTTTTTCAAATTTCTCCTATTTTGTTCTTGAAAATTCTTCTTTTTAAGAAATTAGCAGAATCTTCTGGTGTACCTCACTAACGGGCACATCCAAGATCTTTGATGCAGCCAAGAAGATATCAGGAGCAGGTTTCAGTTTCTCAAAAGCATCTGCTGACACAATAGCATCAAACCTGATAAAAGGATAACAAAATAAGAGGAGTAAAAAATTAATGATCCTACAAAAATATGACAAACTTGAGAAGCAAACCATATGACTAGATGGGCTTACATTGACAGTGGTAAATTAGCGGCAGCTAGATTTGCATTAACCTTGATACGATCAGCGCTAGACGCAACAGCAACTTTAAGACCTTTTCCTTTACACTGTTTTACAGCAGAGAATACTAAAAGAATAACTAAATGAAGTAGCAGAATAGTAATATTGTTTCGATTATGAGTAGTTTCCTTGATACCTGAGTAATGAGTTCAAGGGCACCAGGGAATCCTATTCCAGAATTTGGTTTTGCATACTACAAGAAATTAAATAAGTGTTACATTTAGGGCAACTTGATGACTAAAGAAATTCACGCTTGTTGCAGTAAACTAATAAAATTACAAAAGACGACTGACAAAACTCATTAACCTTATCTAGATATATCTCAAAGAACCTCTTCTTTGCTGCCTCAGGATCGAATCCCTTTACCCCCTTAACAGCAGCAACACCTCCTAAGAAGTTCGCTTCACCTAGTACATTGATGCAAAACAGCAACATTAGCAAAAAGAAAAACTTGTTCATAACAAAACTGCACACTATCAAATCAGAACGTTGGCCCATAACGTATGTTGTTAGTAATTAGAAAATGCCAAACTTAAAAGGGAAAATCATCTTAATTTTCAAATACAGATGATTCAACTAGCAACTATAAAAATTCACAACCACCTTTCTTATAGTTTTGTTTGCAATTTTACCATGCCCAAGTCAAATACATGTAACAAAGGCTAAAAAATCTACACCAAGGTCGAGAATTCATTGCACTAAAAAGAAATTTTTAATCTTTACCAGTTCCCATGAATGGCACAAAGTCTTCCACTGTGATTTCAACCCCCATCTCTGCGAAAACATCGACACCGGCCAATCTAGAAGGCTCTTCGCTGTCGCAGAGTACTCCATCCATGTCAAACAACACAGCAGATACTTTCCCCCACTCACTTCCAGAAGATCCTTGCACATTTTTCTCTTCCACTTTCACACAAGCTTTCACAACCATTTTCTTTGAGAAATCGAACCGCTTTGGCCTCCATTGGAAGAGGTAGGTTGAGAGTGAAATGGGTTTTCGTCCTTTTGAGCTAGCATATAAAGAAGAGAGCTTGGTGGGGTGTGAGAGAGAAGAGGGTGGCGACAGTAGTTTCATGGCCATGGGAGTTGAGTTGAGTTGAGCCAACTGATTCTGTTTGTGAGTGGCGGGGAAGGGGCTTCGTTATATAATATATTTTCATACTGTTACGAAATTGCCCTTACTGTTTCATGCATATCTGTGCGGGTTTCTTGTCATTTTGATTTTTCTTTTGTGGTGGAGAAATGGGATCATATTCAATTTATTATCCACTTCTTCAAGCCTCCCCCTCATTATAAATTTTATCTCAAGCCTTTTATTTATTTATTTATGGATGAATTTTTCTGTCATCAGATACCAATCATAATTTTTTTTCTCAAAAAAGAAAAACCAATCATCAATTATGAAATTGTGATTACTCCACCACATTTCTGCCACTCATATCATAGTGCCCATATTCAAAATCTTACATTTCACTCAATAATGATTCAGAGACATTCCTTGTATAATTTTTAATCCTTGAATTCAATATATTCAACCCCTCCATTAAACAGCTTAAGAAAGAAAGACAATGCGTATGCTGAGAGAATTTGATCTTTGTTTAGTTCTTGTGTGTTATATTTGCTATGATATGCAAAGATACAGAGCTAACAATATGCAAAGCCTATCTTTCTTTGGAATGTCAAACTGCCATTCCTCCCAACAAAATCATGAGCCTTGGTCTTTCTTCATTGCTGGATGGAGTTTTCAAACACCATCTCTTGTATATATTCCCCAGCTCCACCTACATTGACAATTTTAAGCTTAAGAAATTCAAGACCTCACCAAAAATCCTTGCAGGAACATCTTCCATTCCTAAAATGATGATAGCGCATACGATCCCTCACAATTATATCCCGCTCGTATACTTTCGAAAAGATCTTTATGGCAGAATGGCAATCCTCACAAGTTCTTAAGTTCTTCGTAACACGAATGGTTGTTCCAGGTTTCGTGTTCAGGACACCGAAAGCAATAGCAAGCTTTTCGCTGTGGTATTGTAGTGCAGTTTCCTTCTCCTCTTCTGCAATGTCAAACAAAACTTGGGAGCTATTTGGTGAGTAACCCTCCATCTGCAGCTTCTCTATGATCGTTTCCAGCATCAAATAGACCTCTTTCATTTGTGGGTGTGACCCTTCTCCCACCTTGAACTCATGAACCATGCCACCAATATCAACCATGCTAATTCCAGGACTTGTCTTGACCCCCCTTTCCTTCATCAACATTCTAACTTTTTCAGCATCATCCCACCTGCCTGCCTTTGCATAAATGTTAGACAACAATGCATAACGGCCGCTATTTTGAGGCTCCAATTCAAGCAAAATCCTTCCAACTCTCTCTCCCATTTCAGCATTTCCATGTATCCTGCAAGCACCTAACAAGGCCCCCAAAACAGCTGCATTGGGTTTGATTGGCATTGAATTTATAAGCTGCTCAGCCTCTTCCAATTGCCCTGCCCTTCCAAACATATCAACCATGCACCCATAGTGCTCCACCTCAGGCTCAATACCATAAAATTGCTTCATAGAACTAAAGAAGTTTAGACCTTTATCGACAAAACCCGAATGAGCACAAGCATTTAGGACATTCAGAAAAGTAACTCCATTTGGTTCTAACTTACTCCTCTGCATCTTGGAGAAGAGCTCGATTGCATCGTCTGCTCGACCATGCATAGCAAGCCCTCCAATCATGGCATTCCATGTGGAAATCTCTTTCTGTTTGATATTTTCAAACACTTCCCACGCCATGTCGAGCCGCCCACATTTGGCGTACATATCAAGCAAAGCAGCCCCTAGCACTGCATCCAATTGAATGGTGTTCCTCTTGATATAAGCATGAACCCACTTTCCTTGATCAACTGCTCCCATATTGGCACAGGCAGCTAGCACACTTGACAAAATAAATTTTCTTGGACTAAGTAAGTTCTCCTTCTGCATCTCATTGAAAATTTCCAAGGCCTCCTTGTGACACCCTCTTTTTATGTAACCATCAACCATGGCACTCCAAGATATCTCATCCTTTTCACTCATGCCATCAAACAACTCCCTTGCCTCTTTCAACATGCCACATCTAGCAAGGCCACTCACCATTGCATTCCAAGAACCAACATTTTTACTTGGCATATGCTTCTCAAACAATTCTTTAGCTGCTTCTACATCTCCACATTTCATGTAACCATCAATCATCGCGTTCGAACAAATCACATCATTCAATTCAGCAGCCTCATCTAGCATTCTCCTTGCCTCCTCCACAAGCCCAAATGATGCATACATCTGAATTCCAGCACTTCTTATGTGCCCATCTTCACCAAACTGATTTTTGACAACATGTGCATGAATTTGCAGAGCTTCCTCTACAGCTTGAACCAATGTGCAGGCCTTGAACAATATAGAATAGGTGAACTTATTAGGCCTAGCATTCATAGCCACCATCTTACAATAATATGATATACAACTCAAGGCCTCATTGTTCTCTAGGCAACCTTTAATTACAATATTCCACACAAAAACATTGGGCCTCCACACAGAATCAAAGACCTTCAAAGCAAACCCAAAGTTGCTGAAATGTTGACTTGCATAGCATTTAACTATGGCCCCTGCCACATAATGGTCTTGAAAGTGGCCTGACCTCAGGGCCACACCATGGGCTTGCTTGAGATGTTGTAAAGAAGTGGTGCATTTTGTGTTTAGGATGTGTAAGATTGTTTTCTGGGAGAGTTTGGAGGTGGAAGCTGTGCTCTCTGCTGAGACTTCTTTTGGTTTGATGTGATGAGGAAGATTTGTGGTGGTGGTGGATGTCCTCATCTTGGCTCTGCTGTGTTATCCAGTCTTGGCTAATAGTCTCTGAGGAACGGATTACGGAATATAAAAGTCAGACTGATAATGTCGTTTGCAGCTTTTTTCTTCTTTTCTTTTAAACTGGCGACATGTCGTTTGTAGCTTGTTTTAAAATGGACGACATAAGTTGGTTCTCTAACCGTTGTTCTATCTTTGATTTAAACACCTAGGACAACGTTTGTTTTTAGTATAAGACACGGTCGAAACTATATAGGATGATGATTTCTTATACACACACAATTATGATGTTGTAAAAATTCGAACCTAATATTTTTGGTCTGCAAGTCAAGGTCATTTTCCATCGTAAACTCAATCTTAAGTTGGAATTGAAGGAGTTGGCAGTGTCTTCAGCTGGAATTGGTGGAGTTGGCAGTGAGCACACACAACTATGATGTTGTGGAAATTCAAACTTGATACCTTTGGTCTGCAAGTTAAGGCCATTTTCCATCATGAACTCAATCTTGAGCTGGAATTGATGGAGTTGGCAGTGTCTTGAGCTGGAATTGGTGGAGTTGGCAGTGGTCTAAACTATAGAGGATGATGATTTTTTACACACACACAACTATGATGTTGTAAGAATTCGAACCTAATACCTTTGGTCTGCAAGTCAAGGTCATTTTCCATCGTAAACTCAATCTTGAGCTGGAATTGAAGGAGTTGGCAATGTCTTCAGCTGGAATTGGTGGAGTTGGCAGTGAGCACACACAACTATGATGTTGTGGAAATTCAAACATGATACCTTTGGTCTGCAAGTTAAGGCCATTTTCCATCGTGAACTCAATCTTGAGCTGAAATTGATGGAGTTAGCAGTGTCTTGAGCTGGAATTGGTGGAGTTGGCAGTGAGCTAGACCCGTTGGCAATGTTTTGTTTAGTTTAGGTTTTAGGGTGTAGAATTGAAATTTTTATGTGTGTCTGTTTGTTATAGCATTCTCGTTTTCAGCTCTCTGTTTTTTCCCGCTGAATCCAATCGTATCAAGACCTTCAAAATCTGACTTTTCGACTCAGGGGTCGGGTATGTTGTATAGAAGATAATGATTGGAATTTGGAGAAGACATATTGGTGCAAATGCTATTAAGAGGATACAACAAAGAGCTTCTTGATTACAAAAATAACGGAAAGGGGGATGGGGACACATTTTCAATTCACCACCAAAAATACAAGGCCGCTAAAATTCTAGTTCTTCAGGGAGCAACACAATTACAAAATATATACAAAAAGACAGCATAATAACATAGTTAATGCAGAAAACCTGTCATTGTAGTATATGTACAAGATCCACCCTCCCCTCAATATAAAGCATCTTTCATTTCAAAAACCACCCCAACTGAATCTCTTGAGTTCCTTTTGCTTATTGAACCACATCATTGACTCCAGTCAACCCATTCTCTGAGGTCTTCTTCTGGCAAGTCAATATTTTCTCCTCATCAGCAGCCACTTCTTGAGCCACTCTTCTTTCCCTTACCTTCTTACTTGCCTCAATGTATGGCTGTAAGGAAAACAAATAAACCATATTAACATCCAGAGGGTGGACTTCAGTTCAGTTGAACAAGGTTGCTATAGTAAGGTCAGGGCTGCATACCATAAAGCATGTAAAAAGGAAATACAACTAAGTGGTTAAACATAATTATAGACCATGTACAAATTTGAGTAAGCAATGTCTAAACAACAGAGGAAGAAATCTAGGTGTAACTCTACCTGTTTCTCACTCGCAGAGAGGGACCTCCATGCATTGTCTACCATGTATCGGACATTTTGACCCTTCACTTTCCCTGAATCAGTACTTTTCAACCGCTCACATTCTATCTTGAGGAAGATATGATATGCACTTTGTGCCCCTCGTGGAGCACCGACACGTTTCTTCATCTCTTTGTTCTTTGAGCGCAGCTGGGGGAACTGCTTTTGTTCGGCAGATGTAGAACCTAATGAAATTTGCAATACAAAAGGGTTCTGAGTAAGTTATGACTCAAATTTGCAGATGAAAGTGTAAAGTTTGAGAATTGAGTGAATTGTATTGAATCTCAGACTATGTACTTCAAACCTTTACAACTTTATAAAAATGGAAAGAATAAATCTATGCCTAAACTGTAGCTTTTGACAGCAACCACAATGTATGCAAATTGATACAGAAATTAATGAAGCCAACTGTTGACATTACAACTCTTTAACAGTAAGACCACCTTTCAAGCCTACTCTATTCCTTCATAAGTTTGATGACCATTCAATGTATGATTGCAACATGCAACGTTTTAGTTTGCTGAATTTAATCTACCAAGTAAGCAAAAGCGACATACCCATCAATGTTAGTTGATAATTCTCTTTGGGCACCTTCTTCTTCTCCACATGAGCATCTTCAAGATTGGGTATCGGAGATGAGTTGTCCCTACAGTTCCCTTCCATTGCTGAGCTATCTCCAATATTGTAGAAAGCATGACCTGAAATTTTATCCTAGTGAGGTTTAAGCATCATCTTTATCTAGCTAATACATGTAGTTTATACCAAGAAAATTAAGGTACTGTATTACAAATTAAGTACCTAAAAACTCTTATGTCCAGGCAAGTAATTAAATACAAATCCAATTGAAAATATGCACTTCTGTAGAAGGTTATCTCTAGCTATTGTACCTAGAGTCGAAGCAGCTTTCACACGACGTTCCCTGTAATAGTAAAGCTGTTCATACTGGTAGAGAAAGAGTGCATAGAGTTTTAAAAGAGGTTGAGGATCCTGCAGATTCTCCCCATCTAATTTTAGGGCCAGTGCAACTTCACCCCACCTCCCATCTGCGGTAACCTGGAAATTAACCATTACAAATCTCAGTAATCTCTTGTCCTGTAAGGCTGTAACTTCATCCCTTTCAATTTTTAAGGTGAAAACGACTTCATCTTATCTTGAATTGATATTCATACAAAGGGTTAAACTAAAGATGCCATTCAAACCCTGTTTTGCATCAGAGTTATACACAGTTTATCCAAATGTGTAAGTTCAGAAATTCAGATAAATGATCACAAGACAGACCTTTTGGATGGTTATAAGGTATCATTCATTTCTTTTTCACTAAAGAAATCGGTAAGAATGAGCAAGTGATAGAAATAAACCTGAATAAATCCTCCTCTTTCAATGACTTCTTTGTAAAACAGATGCAAGTCAAGTGTTGTTTGTCTGAGATCAAAACTGCCCATTGAAAGAAAGATACTCAGATTAATTTTCACACTGAAACAAACCGATCAGAAGAGATCGCCAAGTGAGAATATAAGATAAAATATCTAAACCAGTAATTAGCATTATAATCATATATCAGCTTCCTATATATTCCACATGCATAAGTAAACCGAAGCTTGAATCAATCTTTTAAACATACTTAAGTGGCATAATCAAGCCAAATATGAATGTAACAAGAGTTATCTGAAGTTTTATGCCCAACATATTCAATGGCACTACTGATTTCTGAATTAGAACGTTCCGACTTGTGAGTGAGCAAAGGTTCCAACTTTGCTTCTTGTAAGCAAAGATTCCAACTTTTCTCGTCTTTTTCAAAGATTCTGACTTTGCTTTTCTTTTTTCCCACAACTTTCTCAAAACCACACATGGTATATATGAACAAAAGTTAGTGTTCGAAAAATCCGCCTAGGCGCTAGGCGGGAGGACTAGGCGGCCTGGGCGGGTCTGGAGGAGAAAATGCTTGCTTTTCTCTCAAAAATTTAAAAAAAGCTTGCTTTTCAACACATTTCAAAAGCTAAAAACATAATGAAATTCCCCTGAAACCCACTTGAACACAGAAACAGAAAATAGAAGAGAAAACCCAGAAGCCCAAAACTCTAAAAATTAGGAAAACTCACAGAAGGTTCAGCCCAGATGAGTTGTGCAACTTGTTGAGTCTCTGATAGAAACTCTCAATCTCAGAGTTCTCCAACTCCAGCAAGCTTTTCCCATCATCAGGCTCAGAAAGTGTCACATTGGAATTCATAGTAACAAGGCATTGAGAGCCATTTTTCTCAGTCTCTGGCTGGTTCTCAGTAGTCTTCATGTTGGAGAGAGAGAGAGCTTCACTCTGCTCTTTTTTCTACATTCGTAATCCCGAAAACTAAAGCCATCTGTCTATACATAGACATGCACATTATGCGCACGTTGGTGTTGCTGCAAAATGGATTAGCTTGTGGGTTTACACGTAGCCCCCCACCCACTGTGGGGTAGATGAAAATGAAATTACCACTGACACAAAGCTGTTCTCGGTCCCAAGACTGAGTTGTTTAGGATAGTTTAGCCATTCAATCAATTTTAACGTCATTTTTTATATATAACGATGATATTGGATCTATTGAATAATGGTGAAAAGGTGTGAATAAGAATGTTGCAGAACACAAGAAACAACAGTCGTTTTTCACTATTTTGGTGAAACCATGTTACACCCAAAATATGTACAAATGATTCTTACATGCCACTAAAGTTTGCAGCAAGTGGAATTTGAGGAAGCATCATAAACTAACCAACCCTTAACCACAAGAAACTACACAGTCATTTCACTAATTTTTTTTCTTCTTTTCTCGTACAAGCGATTGGATTTGGACGAGGGGTTTACACAAACATTCCTGAGTGCATGGGGTTTCATTATTAAAATGCTGCAAAATTTGCAGGGAATGGCTTAAATTTGAAACCGCTGATCCTGCAATGGATCATAGTGGCAATGTTCCATTTTTAAGAATACACGTTACTTTTATTCTGTAATATTAATGTTATTTGATCACATGTATTTATTTTCTACCAAAGTCAACATATTAGGCACGAAATTTATTCCTTTTCTATATTGAAAATTTTCTGTACTTGCTCATATTTACTTTTTTTTTTCCTTTCTGTTACAATATTTTATACAGCAATTAAAAAACAATTAGACTTGAAATGTCAATGCATTGGCTTTCCTTTTCTTTCTTTTTTTGGGTTACAACTTACACCAATATGTTAATATGTAGATTTCATCCTCTCAATCTCAGCTTCCAGCTCGGATAAATTAAAAATATTATATATATATATATAATATTTTGGGTTAATTAATTACTAACTGCACAATAATTTTTTAATTTCTCCATGGTTGGAACTTGGAGTAGTAATTTTATAAAAATCTTATAAAATAATTTCTAACTTTTTTCAGTTAAAATTTAACTTTAAGGCAAGTACGTGTTCTTGGCATGTAATTAAGGACATGATTATTTATATTTATGATCAGTAAGATGTAAAATTAATGGATACATATGAAAAATCCCAATTAACTCTGGAAGATTTTATGGATAACGCGTTGACACGTTTATGAGTAGAAATTTTTCTTTCCAATATGAGATTTATATGAGTAGGTTAAGTGGTCTGAACCATTTTCATCTTCTATATAAGATGAAAAAATCTCGTCATCTTCATATCCCAAGAATACAATACTTCAGGTTCTCATTGCTAATATGCAGTCCCTTGTAGCATCAATCTTGGCTCTCTTCTTTTTGTTGGGTGCATTGGAAGCTCGCTATAATCTTCAAGACGATGTCGTCGTAAGCGCCGCCATCATAGTCGATCAGAATGGCCATGGAAATTTTACCACAGTCCAGCAAGCCATTGATTCCATCCCTTCAAATAACTCACAGTGGACTCGTATTCACATCAACCATGCCATCTACATGTAAGTATACATACAACATATTTTTTATTTCGAAGCTACACTATAAATTCAGAGCTCTCTAATGTGCTATTTTTATTACACCAGTGAAAAAGTTGTGGTTCCTAAAGACAAACCCTACATTCTCCTCGAAGGAGACCTTGATCACTATCCTGTGATTGAATTTGGAGATGGTGGAAATGTTGTTACAAGTCCTACATTTATAGCACACGCGGATAATTTCATTGCAAAGAATATAATATTCAAGGTAAAGTGTGCTCGTTTAAGCTGATGTGGTTTGTTCTGCGTCTTAAATATTCACAACTCTCGTAATTAACTCTGTGTCAACAGAATACATACGACCGTATTGACTTCATGGCGGATGTCAATGTGGGAGGCCTACTACTTGGGCAGTTGCAGCTGCAATCGATGGAGACAAACAAAGTTTTTATCAGTGTAGCTTCCTTAGTGTGCAAGACACATTGAGTGATGCCCGAGGCCGTCACTATTTTTATGAATGCACCATTAAAGGTGCCATAGACTTCATCTTTGGCTCTGGCCAGTCACTTTATGAGGTTAAATCTCCTCAAACTTTTCTCATATTTATTTCGATTAATTAACATTAATAGAAAAAGTATTCTTAGATTGACTCAAATTTGTTTGCAGAAATGCCAAATAGTTTCAGTGACTGACGTGATAGGGTTTCCTGGGTATATCACAGCCAATGGTCGTGGTGGTCCAGATGACCCAGCTGGGTTTGTGTTCAAAGATTGCCATGTATCTGGAACAGGCCCTATAAATCTGGGAAGGGCATACGGCAATCACTCTAGGGTTTTGTTTTCTGGAACGTACATGGAAAATATTATAACCCCACAGGGCTGGATGGCTGCATGGAACACTGGCAACGAGTAAGTGTTGTTTTCTGTTTTATAATTTCGTGGTTAATTTTTATTTTCATGATAAACAGTGATTATTTTCAAATTAATTATTTTTGAAATTATGGAACAGGGATTTAATTTCATACTCGGAAGCAAACTGTAGTGGACCAGGGGCAGATTTGTCCCAACGTGTGACTTGGGAGAAGAAGCTATCGGATGAGGAAGTGGAAAGTTTAACAAATGCGGCTAAATTCATAGACCAAGATGGATGGTTAGCAAAGCAGCCAAAATAAGCCCTTTAATAAGAGCAAATTAAAATCATAAAAAGCCCCTCTATGAACTCTAGAAAATCTTATTTTTTATTGCTTTATTCTTATGTACCACATGTTCCCAGTGTAGGACTTAATTTGTTTTTGTTAATGGAATAAAATGTATGTTATCGAGTTTGAATTTCTCTTTTTATGAATCAAAGTAATTTGGAGTAATTTAAATTATCGTTTGTATATACATAGAGATTTATTATAATTCGAATTCATAACCATGGACAAATATTATAGATTCACTAATATGGCACCAATGTAGGAAGGGTGAGCTACCGACCAACTTGGTAGGCCACCAAGTTACTAGAAATGGAGATTCACCAATATGGCACCAAAAATAAAAGTCACTCATCATAAGTAGACATCAAGAATTGATCTCACCAATATCTCTCAAACCAAAATTTACTTTTTACCTTAAACTTCACTAACATAAGGGGGTTAGAGAAACTTTTATGGATTGATAATATGTTTTTTTTTTTTTTAAAACATTGGAGACAGAAGTACCATTAGACTAAAAGTTAGTTGATATATAAAATGATAAATATAAATGTTGGTCTCGTCCTAAATTTTTTAAAAAGAAACTTAAAATTTTTCAAGGTAAATCCTAATTTTTCTTTCCTCTCTTAGAAGGAGTAGTTGTGCTTATAACCAAAAGTGACTTGGATTTTTGATCAATTGGGGGTGGGAATATGTATTTTTGAGATCTCTTCCAATATTAGTACCACTAGGACTAAGAAATAGTTTGTAACGCCAAAAAAACAAAGAAGTTGAAATTATAATTCAACAATGAAATGGATCAAGTGTGTATGCTTTGCAGGGTCCTCCTCGCTCCTGCTTATGTTTCATATTCCAAACCAAATGCTTCATAGCCTAAATGCGGAAATTTGGAATATCAAATATGACACATGGCATGGTATTATTGGTCCACGTAGTTAATTACGTGGCCCCACACTCCCCTCCGACCCCACACAGCCTCAAACTCTGACCCATCAAATTTTAGGGCCACACGATGAGAGACATAGGATGACCACTTTGAACCGTCCGCTAACCGGCGGGTTCAGGAAACACCAGGCATGGATAAGGCCATGAAACCAAGCTAAAACCCACAAAAAATACGCCCAAGAAAAATAATTGAAAATATTCAGTTTCTGTCACCAAAATCCTCGAACTTTCATGATACCCAGAAAAGTTTAGCCCCCAAAAACCCAACTTTGAGTCGAAGTTGTTCATGGAGTCTGGGCCATTAGTGATTGGCTTCAATTCCGTGAGGCATACTCGAAGCATTAGAAAGATTTTGATTTATCTGCGCCAAATTCCTCTCTTCTGAAACACAAACTTAAGAGTTAACCACAAAAAAACCCAACTTTAAGTCTGTTCTTAAACTTTGAGAGGTACCCTTTGTGATTAGCTTGTGTTTTCCGAGCCGAAGTGAGAAATTGAGCAAAAGGGTAGCTTAGTTTTGGAGGCTGCATGAGTGGGCAAGAGCCCAACGGGTGTTTGAAGCCTTGGAGCCTGAAGCAACAGAAGCAATGGCTTTGGGTTGTGGTTGCACTGCCCCTCTCTCACAATATTCTCTCTCCTTCAAGTCCTTCAATTTATTCTCAGCTTGCCAAGCTTCGTTTCCATCGGCGCCGCCACGGCCTTCCTCTCGAATTTGTTATCGCATCGCTTCTCGCCGATGGTTGAATTTGAACCACATATCTGTGGGTTCTCGTAGGTAAAGCTTGTGTTTTTGGTTTGTTGAGTTTTATATCATTGTTTGCTAAGAAAGTGAAGGAAATATTATTGGCGCTCTGTTGAGTCTAGTGCTCTTACGCATTTTAATTGGACTTCAATTCGTAGTCAGAGTTTTAATCGAGTTTATGATAAGCGTGTGTAAGGTTTGTGACTTATATGTTCTTTTGATTGCTAGCTAGAAGTGCAGAAAGTTCGAATTTTGGATTGTTATATATTACTCGGACTTTTACTTGATGGTTCTTTTTAGTGTTGTATATAAGCACCCTTGTAAGTGTTAAGCTCTAAAAATTTTAAGCAATGGCAAAATTGTTATTAAAAAGAAAACATCTTAAAACCTTGAATTCTCAGTTACGAGTTGGAGGAAAGTGAAATGAAATCTGAAGCCATGGTCATGACTTGACAGAACTGCGGAAATGTGATTGTTAACTCCTTGTCTTTTCCTGTTGGTTGGGTAACAGATTCAATGGTTTTAGTTCAAGGTGTTCAATAACCAACACCGACCTACACTTCAGCCATGTGGCTACTGAGAATGAGGTCCAGGAGGAGACATCAGCTGCAGAGCCTGATTGCTCGGTCTCAATTGTCAATCTTAATTCTGATATGCTTGAGACTGAATCTTTGAGTTTACTAACTGAAGACACTTATGTAGATAGTCTCCTGACAACACTGCCCGTAAGTTTCATGCTGGTCTATGAACCTTTTCTTCTTTTTCATTACCATTAAGCATTACATTACTGTTAGGTCCTGTCACCATTTTTTTCCCTTTATTTAGGTTTTATCAAAAGAGGAGCAGCATACCCTTGCAGCTACTCCGGCCCATCCAATGGGATTATATGGTAATGTGTCTTTTCTAAGATGTCTTTTGTGTTTCATTTGAATTATAAAATGTTTGATGTGGGTTATTTTGAATCCTTGAGGTGATTTCTGACCTGAAGAACATAATTTTTCAGCTTTGTATGCTAGTTGTCTAGCTGGGAATTTAGTGGAGCAATTTTGGAATTTTGCTTGGCCCTCTGCTATCGCATTGATATATCCAAGCCTTCTACCAGTAGCATTCATGGGTTTCTTTAGTAAGGTTGCTATTGAGATAAATTAAGTATATAGGACAAAACGGAAGTAAACTCTATTTTCTAACTAGCTCATTTTCATTTAAAACAGCTTGCAATAATTGCTGGATGCCCTTTAGTTGGCACACTTATGGATCATTTTCCCAGAGTACCTGCGTATAACTGTCTTAATATTATCCAGGTGAGTAGTTTAATTTGCATTTTACCCAAAGATGTATGCAAGACAATTCTTCCAAACTTTTGACTTCAAACCTTTTCTTTCTCTCAGGCAACTGCTCAGTTGTTATCTGCAGCAATGATAATTCATGCACATTCTGTTCCTCCTTCTGTGTCATCCCTCCTTCTCCGCCCTTGGTTCATTGTACTTGTGCTAGCTGGGGCTGTAGAGAGGCTATCTGGTGTAGCATTGGGGGTTGCTATGGAGCGTGATTGGGTGGTGCTGGTACTGCTATTTTGAGATTTCATTGCTCCATTAGGGCACTCACATACGCATGCATGCACACTTAGTTTTTCCCTTCCAATATGTCCTTGTCTTAAACTAGAATTTCCATGTAAACAGTTGGCAGGAGTTAACAGGCCTATTGCACTTGCACAAGCAAATGCCATTCTTAATCGAATTGATCTTCTCTGTGAGGTATTTTCTAATCTTATAATCATTTTTTATTTTGCAATATCTCCATGGATTTTTCATATGTTGTTCATTTTGAATTATTTTCCCTTTTATTTGAAATCTGACGTGCAAATATTCCTTAAATTGAATACAGAATATAGTTATTCTACATAAAATCCACTGAATGAATTGTTGTGATAGATGATAGTTAGGTGTTTGTTGAAGAAAAAAAGGTGATAATTTATAGGAAAGCTTGAGTCTTATAACTTTTTACTCATTACAGATAGCTGGAGCATCACTTTTTGGCATTCTTCTCTCTAAGTATGACCCGGTAACATGCTTGAAGTTTGCTGGAGGTTTAATGGTGTGGTCGTTGCCTTTTGCAGTAATTTCTCTTCTCCTTGCTCACTTTGACTTTTTTTCTTGAAGAAATTTCGCTTTCGTTGTTGACAATAAATTCCATTTGTTAGATTGTTCTCACGTGCTTAACCAACAAGCTTTCTAGTGGGGTTCTTGACCGCCCTAAATGTTCACAAACCTGTTGTAAAGCATCCACTGAAGGACCCCTGATTGATACCAACGATATATGTAAGCTTGATGCTTTTATCTTATATATTAAGTAAATCTGACAACTGCTTTTGCGATAAACTTTACTGACTGGTTCCATTTTCTGGACAATCAGTGGATAAAGGTGTGGCAGCTATTAAACTTGGATGGAAGGAATACATGCAGCAACCAGTTCTTCCTGCAAGCCTAGCCTATGTGTTGCTTTATTTTAATGTTGTACTCACTCCAGGCAGTTTGATGACAGCATATCTAACACAAAGTGGTATTTGTCATACTTTTTCGCCTTTTATATGCATATTTCAGGAAAGACCTTCATTTTCAATAAATTCAAGCCCCAGGTTCTGAGGGCATGCTATAGCTCGGCCAAAAAGTATCTCATCAACATGCATTTAAGAGTAAACATTATGCACATTAGTGGGCTTTCTAGCAGTTAGTAGTCAGTGACCATACTGATTCATGCATATAGGTTGTTACATCCATGGTGTTGGGTATACTTGTTTTCTTTTGGCTTATCAAGAGACAAAGTATTGTCTTTAACCTATAGGAAAAGCAAGGGGATTCAGTGATCATACTTTGGCATGATTCGTGAAACCCAATTCTAACTCCAAGATATCGTGGCATTGTTTAACAGGTTTAAATCCATCTATCATTGGGGGTTTTAGTGGACTGTGTGCTTTTATGGGTGTTGCAGCAACATTTGTGTCTTCATGCCTGGTCAGGCGGCTTGGCATTTTGAAGGTTGCCTAATCTGCTTCATTATTGTGTTACTGTCCATTTTCAATTTGTATTCTGTGTCTACATCTCATGGAATTTCTTTACCAGGCAGGAGCAGCTGGGTTAATATTTCAGGCTTCACTTCTTACCGCAGCTGTTGCTGTTTATTGTAGTAGATCTTCCTCCCAGCAGAGCCCCCTTCTTTTCTTCCTATGTTTGATTGTAAGAATCATTTATCTATTTCTTGTTTTCCTATATGGGATAATAGATTAAACTTGAACTGTAATACTAAAGCTTACAAAGAAAGGACTCAATAGTTTAGAAACAAGATGTGGGGTTGGAAGATTGGCTTCAGCTGTGGTTGTGGTCGGGATGACAGTTGGATATGAGCAGCTCAAAAAATCATATTAGTGATTTGATTGGACAATGGGACTTATGACATTATGTTGGATTCAAAAGCATGCGGAAAAGTTGGATGCCCCTGCATCACCCACATTATACCAAACATAAAACACAGTTGATGTGCTTTTTTCCATGCTTTTCTTACATTTAATTGTATCCTTTATTTTCATCGAGCTCTGATGATTGGCTACCTTTTGCATGCAGGTATTATCAAGGCTGGGACACATGTCCTACGATGTTGTGGCGGTACAGATTCTTCAAACTGGGATACCATCATCCAAAGCAAATATTATTGGGACAACAGAAGTTGCTGTTGCTAGCCTGGCAGAGTTTACAATGTTGGGAGTTGCAATAGTTGTCAATGATGTTTCACATTTCGGCTTTCTAGCCGTGCTGTCACTCCTATCAGTAGTCGGGGCGGCTTGGATGTTCTGTCGTTGGTTGTTGAATCCAACAGATGAACAAAGAACTCTTTTCTCTTTCGATGCTCAGTGTCAATAATTTAGTAAGTTTTGTCTTTTTTATGCGCTCGATTCGATTAATCTTCAAACGTTTTTTATGTCTGTCACGTCTGAATGAACGATTTTAACATTGCTACTAATCATCTGCAGTTATACTTTCTGAGGCCCTGGTGCAAAGGCTGTTTGACGAAATTCGGAACCAAGATATAGCAAATACCTTTTAGGGCGCCCACATTTTTCTATTGATAGAGGCATATGTTGGCTGTAGTGTAGGATCCGTGACACGCCTTTGTATCATATCATATAAATAATCTATGTGGACGTCAACGAGCTCAACTTGTACATACATTTTGAAACATTTGTAAAGCATTGATTTATTCAAAATCTTTTTGCTGGAGATCATGCTCCAATTCGAGCCAAATGTCCTCACATGTTTGCTTAGATATTGTGGTGAATTTGAATCAGATTCTTTCTGAAGCTCAGTCATTTGTGAAACAATGGAAGTAGAATGAAGGTAGCTTCTTTTGAAGCCATGAAAGCAGAAAGAAGGTGAAAAGTTACAGGCAGGCCATTTTTTTTGGGGTCAACACAGGCAGGCCATTAAAGCAGCAAAAGCTACACAATCTTATGGTGTTGGTTGCGTGATCAGAGAATTGGAACTTATTCCAGGTTGACTATAACAAAGATGAGAAAAAGCTGAGGTATTTATTTTTCATCTGCAATAACAAATAACAATATTATTAGGTAAAGCTGCAATGGGGTTGGGCTCTGCATAAAGCTTGTAAATTCTCTCCCTCCAAAAACAACTTTGTTGATTGACCAAAAAAAAAACAACTTTGTTGATTGACCAAAAAATACAACAATGATTTTGATCATTAACCAATAGAAAAGTGCCAAATGGCACTATGGCATCTCTCCTCCTCTTCCTCGTATGGCTAACATAAACTTGATTAACTTATAACTGGTAACATTAAAGTTTAACATCTGCTCTGCTGCGGCGGGCATTGGGTTTTGCATATGAACAGCACGTACCCGTCACGCTTCACCCATTCTCCCAAGAACCTTTTACTATATAACTCACCTCATTAAACTCCCTATATAATTTAAGGTTCAATGTCCAAACTCTTATGTAACTCTGTGCCACACCACTTCAATGTATCAGAATGTGAAAAATATTTCCTCCTTAATCATTTGAAGTGCAAGTTTCTTAAGAAGATAAATACTTTTCCATCAAATTATATTTTTTCAATTCTTTATTTTCTTTAATGAAGTACAAATTTCTTAAGAAGATAAATACTTTTCTATCAAGTTACATTTTTTCAATTCTTTATTTTCTTTAATGAAGTACAAATTTCTTAAGAAGATAAATACTTTTCTATCAAGTTACATTTTTTCAATTCTTTATTTTTTCTAAAAAGTCACACGACGAGAGAAATAGAAAGAATGATAAAGTGAAAGTACAAAATTTAATAAATCAGCTTAATGCTATGAAAGTGAAAGAGTTTGACTAGTTAATTATTGGTGCCGCAAAACAGTTTTTTGAATGCATTAGCACCAACAAAGTAATTGGGCATTTACTTTGAAAAGATAGATGTCATTCACAATTTCACTTCTCTTAAATAATTGACTTCACCAAACAATTCATTTATTTTATTTAAAAATATATATAATTGAGAATTAAAAAAATAGAGTTCAAGTTACAAAGCAATGAGAGTGAGTCACGTGAATCAAGGCAAGGCAAGGCAGAGAGTGAGGCAGTGGCTACCGCCATCTCCTAAATATCACGTCCCCGTGTTTGTCGCGTGTATTCAACCTTTCTCTTTCTCCTCTCCTTCTCCTCCTTCTCCTCCTCCTCCTGCTGCTGTCAACATTACGTTGGTAAGAGCTCCCTTCTCTTTTCTCTCTCGCGATTTATCATCTCATCTCATGCTACCAGATTACAGAAAATAATAATATTTATTCATTGTTACTATATTATTATCTCTTTTGTCTACTGTCATTGTTACTTTTATGAACAGTTGTGAATCCTAGTTTTTGCAGAGACCAAAAACAGCTTAAAGAGTTGCAGGTGAACTTTTTAGGCGTAAACCAAGTATGGAATTATCGATAGTTGTCAATGTTTTATCATTAATAAACTTTATCGACATGTTATCGATACATTTTTAATAATATTACTGTTATGTTGATGCATACTCGTGTCATGCATAAACGATGTCGATATTATTATTGTAGGTAGCAACTACAGTAATCTCATTATTTAAAAAACAGGTAAACTTTAATATTGTAAATCATGAGACTTTAATGTAAGATATTTACAAGAAAGGAACCTCATTTCAAGGTGGAAGAAGAAAAAATATAATGCTTACATAAAGGACAAGAAGCCTTTAAGAAAGTTAGGATTTTTTTCAAGTTACATGTATTTTAACACTTGAAATATGAGTTTACTATTTGTCTAAAAATCACTCCTTTACTATTAAATTGACTAGACAAGAGATTAAAACAGTGAATTTCAAGAATCGATATTCTTTTTATTTGTTGAGAAAAAGTCAAAAGTTTGGCTCAAGTCACGATAGATTGGTAGTAGTAGGCAGGCAGCTACTAATACTATGCAGCTCAAAGCAAAGTTATATACATATCTATCTGAAAATGGGGGAGAAATTCAATTCAAACTGATATATATAGAGATCAATTTTCAAGAAAACACCCAAACCTTTTTGAGGTAAACCAACAGCATCCCATTTCCCACAACCAAAAAAGAATTTCCATAAACACAAAGACCCACACTTGCCCCAAAGACCCTTGAGATGAGACATTTCTAGATGGACACCTTGAAAATTGTATAATTTGTATGTGTGAGGAGAGAGAGGAGAGGGGAGGGGGGAGAGAGAGAGAGAGAGAGATCCCCTCCCATCAATCCCAATATCATATCATATCACACTTGGGGAAAAAGGAAAAAAAAAAGTAAAAAAAGACCATGTGAGTGTTAAAAACAGAAACCAAAACTCCTCCCTTCTCTTCTCCATAACCCATGCTCTCCAGATTACCTCAATAACCCAAACACCTTCACTATCATTTCCCATAACCCCCTGCCCCCACACTCCATCATTTTCAGCTGGACAAAGTGTGAAAAGTGGATGAGACTTGTGGATAAAACAATTACTGAATGGCAAAAAATAAAAGTAACAGTCACATTTCCATGATTTTACATCACTTGTTGGAATTCCTCAAACCCTTATCCTCCAGCCATTAGTATTTCTTTTTGTTGCTTCAACTAATATCAAAAAGATTAGAAGAAGTAATTAGAGTGTGCCGCAGGGGAAAAAGAAGTGTTCTTTTTTCACCACAAGCTTCTGTTGTTGTTTGTTGCCACAGTGTTCTGGACTTGAAAGCGCCCATCTTTTCATGTCTATTGACACTGATAGTTGATACATCACTTGCCTTGTTCATGTCCTCCTCTTTTTGACCCTTTTATCATTTCTCTCTCCCCCTTTCTATTTTTACATCCTTTTCAAACCCTGTGTTCAAGTAATACATACTCTCAAGTCTAGAGAGAGAGAGCGAGAGAGTGATAGAGAGATAATGGGGTCTTTGCCAGGTGAAACTGCAAGGAAGAAGGCAATGTGGCTCTATCCAAAGGTTACGGGATTAAATCCTTCTGAGAGATGGGGGCACTCTGCTTGCTATGCTCGTGGGGTTTTGTATGTTTTTGGGGTATGTTCTAATTTTCTTCCATGAAAATCAAGTTTTGTTCATCTTTTCCTTTTTTTTGATAATTTTGAACTGTTTGTCTGTTTTTATATTATGAATTAATTTTACAAATTTGCCAGTCTGATTATAATGCAGAAATGGTTTGCTCTGAGCAGTTGTTCTGCTCTTAATTTTTCTTTTTGTGTTGATTTTGTTGATGCATGTTGTACGGCTACCTTACTTCGTTCTTTGGTCAAAAGGAAAGTACTGTTTTTATTTCTTGTTACTGCAATTGGCTGATGACAAACTTGCTTTTTTTTACTGGCTGTTGGTGTTTCCTTATTTCTCCTCTTTTAATCCTTTTGAGAATGCTTTTCCCTGTTTCCTGTGTTTCTCTTATTAGTAGGGCAGGACAGTTATGTCGTAGGTGATGGTAGCCTTCTTGCTTTTCTTGATGTAGTAATTACCATATTTCTCTTTTCTTTTTTCTTTTAGGTTCTCCTTGTCATAATTAACTTGAAAATTATCCATGTTCTTTAACTATTTTCTTAGTTGTGGGAGTAAAATTTGTGTTTTCCTGTATTAAATTTTCATTTTATTGGGTTTTTTTAGAGCAAATTAAAGCAATAAAGTTGGAGCTCATGCATCAACTGTTTCAAAATCTGAATTCTTTGATGCATACTTCTTGGATCTTCTACATAATCGACCAAAATCGGTGTCATTAGATTACCATAACTAGTTTGTCCTGTTGAATCTTTGTGTTGTGTAACAAAGATGGCAAAACTTCCTTGAACTTGTACTCAGATTGCTGTTTATGGTTTTCATTTCTGTATGATATGGTACAAGGCAAAGCTACAAAATGTACTTTTTTGGTAATGTGATGCTATGCTACATCGTGATCTCATCCTTTTGTTTTTCCAATTTAGGGATGTTGTGGAGGTATGCATTTCAGTGATGTTCTTATGCTTAATCTTGAAACAATGGTCTGGAACACTCTTGCATCAACTGGTCAAGGGCCTGGTCCCAGAGACAGCCATAGTGCCGTTGTTCTAGGGCACAGGATGATAGTGTTTGGAGGTACAAATGGCTCTAAGAAGGTAAATGATCTTCATATATTGAATCTTGCGACCAAAGAATGGACACAACCAGAATGTACGGGGACTCCACCTTCACCCCGTGAAAGCCACACTGCCACGCTTGTTGGTGACGAAAAATTAGTGGTATTTGGGGGTAGTGGAGAAGGTAAAGGAAATTACTTGAACGATCTTCATGTTCTAGACCTTAATACCATGAGATGGACTTCCCCTGAGGTGAAGAGTGATATTCCTGTTCCTAGAGATAGTCATAGTTCTCTTGCAATAGGAAAGAAGCTTCTTGTGTATGGTGGAGACCGCGGTGATAGGTATTATGGCGGCGTTGATGTGTTTGACATGGACACACTGACTTGGTCAAGGGTATGGTTTTCCCTTTATTATGTCAGAATTTCAATGTTAAATGATGTGTGAAATGTTCATACTTCTTACTGATTTTTGTACAAATTAAGTGAAATGGAGGTTCTGTGATTGTTTTGCAACAGTTGGCTGTTCAAGGATCTTCACCTGGTGCCAGGGCTGGCCATGCAGCTGTGAGTGTCGGGACAAAGGCAAGTAATTTTATCAATATGTACAAAGTAGAAAGGCATAGAACGTATTGGCACTGCATGAAAATTGAACAATTCCATCTTGTTATATAAAAATGCAGGTCTATGTCATTGGAGGGGTTGGAGACAAACATTACTACAATGATGTTTGGGTCCTAGATGTGAGTACTTGTTCATGGACCCAACTTGATATATGCGGCCAACAGCCACAAGGGCGATTCTCTCATACTGCTGTTGTTACAGATTCTGACATCGCTGTCTATGGAGGGTAATTTAGCCATCAAAATTTATGGCTTACTTTGTATAGGTCCCTGTTCATATAGTTTGGTTCCATCATAATTTTCTGATTTGAAATGGTAGGTGCGGGGAGGACGAGCGCCCTCTGAATGAGTTGCTGGTGTTGCAGCTTGGAGCAGAACATCCCAATGGTCGTTACAATATTTCCATGTGCAAAATTTTCGGAAGCCATTGGAACCAAGAGAGGAGAAGGCTCTCTAAAGGAGCAGATTTTAACACGGTACAAAAGTTACTGTAACAATGCAGTACTTTAGTGCATCCTTTATGTTTCTATAATGAAGAGGAGTGTTTTTGTAAATGCTTGAAGCAGAAAACTATGCTGATGGGGAACCATGTAGTAGTAAGAGAAACAGCTGAACCAGAATCAGAAGCGAAACGATCTCTCCAAAACAAATCAGGTCAGCATATAGTATAAGTATTTGTGTTCGTACCTTTTGGTATACATGAATTCATTGTTAATGATTATACATCCTTAAACATAAATGTAGATAGTACTTTACATCCAAAAAGGAGAAGAACCACCAGTACAAAAGCATGGGACGTCGAGTCAGAACAAGAGGAGCATTCTCTATCACTCTCCCAGCATTCATCACCATCACACTCTGACCAAGAACAGACACCAAATCCTAGAATTGTTGATTCAGCCCCAGGTTCTCAAGGTTTTAATTTGTTTAAGAAACAAATTCAGAGTCCGAGAAATAGCCAATCTCCCACTGCTTTAAGTAACTGTAAAGATCTTAGAAATTCTGTTCAAAAATCTCCAAACCTTAACTTGTTAGGAGATCATCAAACCGAACAAAAACGAGAACAGCATCCTCATGTCAGCACTGGCAGACCAATTATGCAATATCCAGTCGTAGAGCAGAAAACTTACGAGGCAGTGCCTGTTCAGAACCTGGTATGCATTTCTTTAACTTCACCTTCTTTTGTTTGGTGGCAATTTGACATAATTGCTACTCTTCTGTTTGTTATGATTCAGCTTTTTATTGGTTCTCTTTCTCCTTAGATTGGCGCCGAGGTTCAAGGCAAAGTTGATGGGGCATTTGACTCAGGTTTCTTAATGACAGCAACTGTTAATGGAAGGCTATATAGAGGGGTCTTGTTTGCACCAGTAAGCTCTCAAAATTTTACTGCACATAATACATAATGTTTCAAATTTTGCAAAGCATGTCTAAAAACTTATTTGTGCAACTTAATGTGTTAACCAGGGAGCTGGGATCATCTCAAGAGGGCCAACTGTTGCACAAAGCACTTCATCTTCAACAAGCCAAATCCCCATTGCCATTGCCCAACCATTCCCAAACCCAAACCGCACAGAGCCACCCTTGAAGCTATCCGAGCAGCCAATGAAGAATTCCATGCCAGGGTCAGGTCTAGGCCTCAGGCAACCTCAGGTGGCTGGACCATTTTCGGTCATTCGAGCCACTTCATCCTTAGCCAAAGAAAACAACCTTAGAAGTGATCTTCCTGGTGTGTTTTTGTCACTTGGAGGACCAGGAAGTGGTTCTGGTGGATCTTAGAAGCTCCTATATTGGATGATAACTTATTCCTTGCTCCTCCTAAGAAATTTTGTAATTTTACACAGCTAGGTTATCTTTGTTTAAATTGCAAGTTCTATGTCATCAGTTGATTCTTTGTATCAAATGATGATCGACTGGTAACTTGGTAGGTATTCTGATTAATTAATTAATTAATTACCCAAAATTACTATATTCTTCAAATCTTTATTTGCACAAATTTTCTTATGGAAACGAATGGCATGCTTCAAATTTTTTTAAAATTATTATTATTGTTATTATGGGCTCTGAAATAATTTTAAATGAAAAAGGAAACAAGGAAAAGTTAAAAGCAAAAAATAAAAAATAAAAAATAAGAAAGAACAAAGAAAAAGCAAAAAAAAAAATTCTTTAAAAATAATAAAAGAGAAAGTTGATTTGATAACGTGGGGTGCACAAAAAGAGCACCCGCGCATCGCGCGCTACTGTCGTGTATGTGATATCTGAAGGAAAGAGGGCCACAGGGTCGCTGTCAACCGTCGGATCTGTCTACCACGTCCCCCCGCCATGGCCCTCTATGATTGACTGATTGATTGTTGTTATATGTAGTCAGAAGGGTCACTCTAACGTCCCCATCTTGTCACGCATCTATCTGTCACTGGCGGTGGTTGCGTCATCCACGTACCACACTTTGCTCTCTGACCTGTCGCTCATCAGATGCCCTATCTTCCTCATTTCATTTCTACTCTCACTCACACGCTCACATTCCTTGGGTGGGTCCCATGTCACCACCAAACGTGGGACCATACTCTTTAACCGTACGTGTCAACCAGAGTCTGGTCTGTGATTACTGACTTGGATTAATGTTTCATTTATTTAAGAAGATTTATATCCATTTTAACCTTAAAATTTCTAAAGATAAAACATAGGAATTATGCTAAGTTCACGCCTATTGTGGAAAATGGCTTCCATAATGAAACAGGAATATCACTATTTTGTTATCTTCATCAATAACACTATGATACACGTGATAACATTTTTACGTGTCATATCATTATTAGTCATAAATAGCAAAACAATGTTATTCAAGTTAAAACTAAATTTATCTCTATTTTGTAGCACTCACTTGCATTAACGGAGTACTTAAATGCATGGGTAGCTCACAATTCTACAATAGTTCACTATTGATCTTGAGTAGGGTCGGAGCTAAGTGTAGACTTGAGGGCTGTCATGCGCCCCATCCTTTATATATATTTGAAAAAAAATTATGCTAATTGGCCCCTCCTATGTACCAGTTTAGCTCTGCCCTAACCTAAGAAAGCGGTAAAATCTAACAAAAAGTGTACTGGCCTATGAAAAAAAACTCACTATGCATTTGAATCAATGTGATATTCATAGCATGATTTTGCAAGCAATCTCTGTCAGTTTCTGTCTCACAAAGTTTTGGAAACCGGTTTGGTTCTTGTCTTCTTTCGTTGTCCTATGAACATGTGGAGATGGTTGTGAGCAAATAATGCTCTTTCCAATCACCAAACAGTATTTGCCTTTTCCTTTTTATTTTCTGTGGTGAAAGTGAATTCCATCATTGTTCATTTTGACTCTAAACTAAGCTGGAAAAAGAGAAGGATGAAAAAAGAAAAAAGAAAAAAAAAAGTTATTTTACTTGTGAAAAAGAAAGAATTATAAGAGAGAGGAGAAAGAAAACCTTCAACAGAATTTAGACTGACATACACCAGAGGTGCATTATTGACTAACCTACGCACTCCCTGACCCAAGACCCGCCCAAACGCAACGGTCCCGAACCCAACCAAAACTTGACACAGAGAGTGAGAGCTTGACAACAAGAACAGGATAATGGACAAGGCGGTAATAACCCAACAAAAACCCAGCACTAATCAATTTACAACAATGGTGAAAACTTTGGTTCCCTGCAAAGCAAACCCTAATTTTAACTCAGTTCTCTTCTCCACCTCTGGTGCTCCAATCACCTTGCACCACCTATTCAAGAAAACCCAATTCGAATTCTTTAAGTCTAACCTGATCAGGGTCATCTTTGTCGGTGATAATCAAAGGGTTCTCTGAGGATTTTCCTTGCCTAGCTTACCTTACCCATAAAGGTAAAATCTTTCAATTTGGTATTTTCGTTGAGTTTTTGCAGGTTTGATTTGATTTTCTCATGTGGTTATTTCGATTCTGACTCAATTATTGTGTGATGTTGTGTGGTTTTCCCCAATTATCATGTTTTTGTTTGTGAATTTCTATTATTCGTAATTTCGTAAGATAAAAAAACGAACTTTTTCCGGTGGTGGATGTAAAGTTCGGATTTTTTGGTTGGTTTGTTTGTAAGGGTCCAGTGCATGGTATTTCTTAGATTGGTTGTTGTAATCGTGGTTTATGTCCGGGTTTGTTCTGAATGTTAATGGGGAATTCAATATACTTCTCTTTTGAGAGCTCTGGAAGATTGATTTCTGTTGTTTAGTTTGATTTCTGTTGTTTAGTTTGATTTAAATTCTGGTCTCTTGAGCCAGGTTTCGATAATATACCTTGATTTTTGCATTTTTATGGTTGTTTTTCCAGTGGAAGCATTATTATTTTTTTGGCGCCAATATGCTTTCTGATGATACTTATATAATGCTCTATTACAAAATTCTTTTTTTTGTTACAATATGTGCATGTATTGGTTTCCAAGATTTATGGTGTTAATTGAATATTTCCGTAGTGTCCATTGCTTTGAACATATTGTGTATGACATTTACACTGACTGCTTATTTGTTGCTCGTGACTTTCTCAGCTCTCTTTGTGGGCAAATAAAGGCAGCGCTAGGATTGTTTTTAGCCGTGATTACGATGGAGGGTTTTGGAGGCTTGGGATTCAGTGATGTAACCAATGCTGTGAGGAAGAAAAGGAGTAACACATCTCGTCGTCCTCGGAATGATTCACCGCTGCCTTTCGATAATCGAGATACCATGTCATCAACGCCTCCTTCAGAAGATGTAAGCAAATTGTCAAGTGATGATAATAATGATTATGGTTCAATTACTCAAAAGAGGGATATCAACCTGAACCTATGTAGTGCAAGGGCTTCATTTAGTAACATTATTGAAGCTGAATCTGCCCAGAATATGAATAAAAGTGAAGGAGGAGGATCCGGAGAATCTGATGAAGCTTCCAATGATGGTTCTTTTCGAGGCAGTAACGACCATAGGCATAGGGAGATTGATTCACAAAGGTCCAGCAAGGGTGCCCTTGCACCTGCTAATTGGAAAGGTACAAACAAGGTTGCTCCTTTTGGAGTTGTTTCAGATTGCTCAGAGAATGAGAATAAAGTGAAAATGGTTAAGCTTAAAGTTGGTAATGTTACACGCACAATTCAGCCAAGTCTACGTCTGATGGTGCATCTGCTGTTGGGTCGTCTTCTATAAAATCTTCTCATATTTCAGATGCCCCTCGACCACGTCAGAAGTTTGATTCTTCAGGTTCAGTCTGCATTGGACATATTTGTTCCAGATTTTCTAAATTTTGATTGTGGAACAAATCTTAAAAGTGACAGTAGCATATAGTATAGACAGCATTTACAGCTTATGGAAATCAGATAAGATGGATAGATTTATAACTTAAATAGATTCTCATTTTATCTTCTATTTTCTTGGAAATCCTTTGGTTTTTAGTTAACTTCTTTTTCGCTCATCTGATCACATTCCTTGAGGTTTTGGTTTCCTAGTTTCTCTTCCCTTCTTTTACACAAAAGTGTTTAGTTGTTTAGTTATTAAGTTCATATATATTAAGGATTATGAAGACTACATCTAACTATGTCTATGGTGCAGGAGAACTCAGATGACAATCGTTCCTTTAGTTCAGATAAAGGAAGTGGGTTACGAGGAGTCCCATGGAAGGATTTATCTAAAAGCGTCACTGATGTTGGGAAGGCTGATTCTTCAAGGGGTGGGATGCCTGAAGAACCTGTTCGCAAGAGCAAACGTGTCCTTAAGAGACGCTTGTTGGATGCAGTTGATGATGGAGATGATGATGACGTGGAAGTTCGATACCTTGAAAAACTCAAAACATCTAAGATTACTTCAGATCACAGTGTGGAATACAATGAAGATGAGGAAAGAAAAAGCAGAAAAGAAAGGAAGATTTCAACGGTGATGAAGGGAAGTGGTGTTGGCCAGTTCAGTGTAGATTTGGGAGGTTATGGCATCTCAAAATCAGGCAAGGAGAGTAGGAAGTCTAGAGGAGGAAGAGTATCTGATGATACTGATTATGAAGAAGAGGAAGAACCTGTCTCTGATGGCGAGCCCAGTACTAAGAGGAAAAAATTGAGAAAGGAGTTTGTTGAATCATCCTCATATAATAAGGAGATGACAGTCACTACTCGTCAAAGGGCTCTTAAAACTGGAAATAATGTCGCTTCCAGCTTAGGTGCAAGTCCAATTGAGTTCCCCAACGGGTTGCCCCCTGCTCCACCAAGAAGTGAGTGATAATTGCCTTTATATCATAAGTAACTTCTGTTGAATACATTATGACATCTCTCATGACAGTATTTATGTGTTTACTGATAGAGCAAAAAGAGAAACTCTGTGCACTGGAGCAGCAAATCAAGAAAGCAGAGGCTGCTGAGAGACGTAGGATGCAAGTAGAGAAGGCAGCTAGAGAATCTGAGGTTTGACTTGTCTTTTTGTTAGTTTCCTTTTGTCTTCCCTGTGATATGCATATGTGTTAGAAGGAACTTATGTATCATTTTCTTTCAAATTTGGCTGCGTCTTAGGCTGAGGCAATCAGAAAGATTTTGGGCCAAGATTCAAGTAGGAAGAAACGAGAAGACAAGATAAAGAAACGGCAAGAAGATCTGGCACATGTAAGAGATGGTGCATAATAGAACCCTTTCTCTGTATATCAAGCAATAGATTCTTGAATAATGGTACATTCATTTCTTTTGCAGGAAAGGGCTGCAAATGCTTTCATACTTCCATCAGATTCTGTTCGATGGGTGATGGGTCCATCAGGATCGGTCGTCACTTTCCCTGATGAAATGGGCTTGCCAGCTATATTCGACTCCAAGCCTTGCAGGTATAGTTGCATTTGAAACTCTAGATACTTAAGTTTAAATGATAGTGTAACTTTTATCCCAAATCTATGCAAAGCTTCTATAGCTTCATTAAGTGATGCTTCTCTTGGATCATGGACAATTCTATATCATCGTGCTTATATCTGAAGCAGCCCTTGATAAGTTCATATTTGGTATTTATGTGGATTTCAGTTACCCTCCTCCTCGTGAGAAGTGCGCAGGGCCATATTGTAGAAATCCATACAAGTACCGTGATTCGCAGTCAAAGCTCCCTCTGTGCAGTCTCCAGTGCTACAAGGCGATACATGAGAAAACGGCCCCTCTATCTGCCTGTTAATTTGGTGAAATTGACTTTTGCAGAACCTCAGGACATTGGGACAATGCTGCAGTATTTCATTTGTACTTCTAATTCAGTATATGTACTGTATATATAGATGGAAGTGATACAGTTTTTATATAAACAACTGCCTATTTCATAGAAAATTTGAAGCTTCCATGTCTTGCTTTGACCGTCTCACGCTACCACAAGTTGAGTCTTGGATAATTTTCCTCGTATACCACTTCTTTTTGTCTGGGAGGAGGATATTTGAAGTTAGAACTGCCAGCTTGAATTCAACAAGTTGTTATCATTTTGAGTTTACAAAATACGAAAATGTTGGAGAAAAACTTACCTATACTTTGGAATATCAACGTGGCGCTATTTCGGGTCAATCACCCATTGTCATGTGTTTTAATTTTCCAACATAACAATGCAACTTTTTGATATGGTAATGTGTGATAGGCTTGAAATGCTGACACGATGGCATCTGAATGACATATTATACGTTTATTAACACATATGAAATATTTAAAAAAATGTAAGTCGTATATTAAAATTCCTGATTCGATATCTGAAAAATAAAAAATTAAATTGATTTGATTACATTCCTATTCATTTTCTCCTCAATTCCTAATTTCCTCGATTCATTTGACTTCATCATCTATATATATAAAGTAAATGGCAAAAAATAGCAAAACATTCAACATACTAGAAAGAAAATGCTCTTATTTAATGCAAACATTAAGAATTGAAATTATGAATTAAATGAGGATAATATGGTAAATTCACACATTTCATATTTAAAAAAATTAAAATCAAAAGAAAAATTAGATAATTGATCATATTTGTATGGAACACAACTACTCATTATCTTTTTTAATTCTAAAATAAATATATTTATTTTTTTTTAAAAACATCTTGGCACGAAAGCACATGCGAAGAGACTAATTCCAAGTAAATAAACATGCAAATAATTTTTGTTTCGAATATTGAAGTTTGATTAAAAAGAAACAACGAAGGATAAAATAGTAAGTTCATTAGAATTAAACCCCCCGAGCGGAGAAAATAAAATAAAAAAACCTCACACTCAGTCAGTTCCCTCGTTTCCTTTCAGTCGTTCTTTCTTCCAGAAGCATCGGGTGCCCGCGGTCCATGGCCAGAGCTCCAAATAAGCACGGTCGCGATCAAGCTCTGGTATTTCACTTTTAGTATTACTTCTTAAACTGATTTTTTTCAGAGATTTACTTTTAGAATATGTTTGGGAGCTGAGAAAGCTGAGGAAAAACTGAAAAGAAAATGAATTTCAAAATTTACTGGCCCATTGAAAGATTTTTCATTTGAATTTGGAGTTGTAATTAAACCAAGACTTCGATACGTGATTGGAAATGTGTTTGATGTGTAAAGGTGAAAAAGTTTCAGATTTTAAGAAAAAGAAAAAGAAAAGCTTATGTTTTGTGGTTTTTGTGGTTTTCTTTTTGTGTCTAGTTACGAATATGTTATTAGGTATTTAGTTAATAATTGTAGTCTACTGGGTTTGTATTTTTTCTGTTCGTCCGTTGTTTCCAGGATTTCCAGGGGTTTTTGAGTGACTTGCAGGACTGGGAGCTTTCTCTCAAGGACAAGGACAAAAAAATGAGGCCAAAAGATTCACACCAGGAAAAGCTGGTAACTTTGTTACTCTGCTCGGTGTTGCGTGTAGCATTGTATACTTTGATGCGTGATTAGCGGTTGCTGGTGAATTTTGTTTATATGCAGCTGATGTTTGCATGTTGTCATTTCAGAAGACTAGAGATTTAGGAACTAGTTCGGGGAATTATGACTACTCGAGGAATTTAGATTCAATCAATACAATGTCAAGTAGTTTCATTTCGGAAGATAGTCTTCCCGATGCTGCTTCAGAGAAAGAATTGGTAGGAGTTGATTGTGTTCGGCTGTAGTTGTAAATTCAGAATTCAATTATTAAGGTTGCTCATAACAACTGGGTCAATCTTGATGCTGATTGTGTTCCTGTCTGTTAACTTATAGGGTAATGAGTATTTTAAGCAGAAGAAGTTTAGAGAAGCTATTGACTGCTATTCAAGAAGCATTGCTTTGTCTCCGTCTGCAGTAGCTTATGCAAATAGAGCAATGGCATATATAAAAATCAAAAGGCAAGAGTGCAATCACTCTGTTTTGTTTTTAAGAGAATGCTTGTATAAACTGTATGAAATTTTTGTTGTTGATTTATTTAGATAACTACGTCCATTTATGTACTAATATAAAATGCAAGTTCAAACTTTTGAATTCCAGAAAGCGTTCATATCTCTGTGTTCTTGGTTTACTTTTAAACGGTAAAACAAAAAGGAGTGTGGCATGCTATATGCTTGTGTAAGCTCTCACAGTGTTCTTTTTAACTTATTACCTGAAGCATATATATATTTTTCGTTTTGTTTGTTAGTTTCCAGGAAGCTGAGGATGACTGTACTGAGGCCTTGAATTTGGATGATCGTTATATAAAAGCATACTCACGACGTGCAACGGCTAGAAAAGAACTTGGAAAACTTAAAGAATCAATTGAGGGTTCGTTAAAAGCCAAACTATGACCTTGTTTCCTCATATTATTACATATATGGTTTCTTTTCTGATATTGCAATTGTGATTGTCTGATGTAACAAATATAGCCAACTGCAGATGCTGAGTTTGCCCTGAGGTTGGAGCCTCAGAACCAAGAAATCAAGAAACAATACACTGAGGCCAAATCTTTGTATGATAAAGTAAGAAAATTTGTACGTGTATCTTTGATGGTGTATATCATGCTCATCTACCAGTTCATTTATATATTAAATTGACTCATTTGAATTGTTAATTCCCAGACAATTCTTCAGAAGGCATCTGGAGCGCAGAAAAATTCTGTACAAGAAATGCGGAAAGTGGGAAAGTTGGATACCAAAGTGAACGGACAAAGCATCCAGCCTGCCTCCAGCAGTGCTCAAATAACAGAAATGACTGCAGTTCAAGATCACACTAAGGTGTCAAGAATGGTGTTTTGTTGCTCCTTTTACTTGATTTTTTGTTGTGGTCATTGGGTTTTCGTTTCTTAGGTGGATAAGTAAGATAGACTTGTTTATGAACCTTATTAACTGCATTTGTCTTTATAGCTTCTTATCAGACATATATGTTGTGTACTCCTACCATGTTATCTGGACTCAATGGCTTTGTCTTCTTATTTGCTTTAAACTTTTATTTATTTCTTTTGCATCTGTGTCTTTTAGTCTCTTAAACTAGTGTATGTTATGATAATTTTGTAGAGAAATAACACAACTAGGAATCCAGAGGTGAAGGCATCGGTACAAGAGCTTGCATCTCGAGCTGCTTCCCGAGTCAAGGCTGTGGCTGCGGAAAAGATCAAACCACCAAATTCGGCATATCAATTTGAGGTTTCTTGGCGAGGATTCTCTGGAGATAATGCTCGACAGACTAGCCTGTTGAAGGTCTGCAAAAGTATTCATGTGGTTTACTTTAAAAAATCTGCCAAAATGCAAGATTCATATGTTCGTTGTCATCCCAAAGTAGGTGACCATGAATGTGTTCTTTTTGCATGGTGGTCATCCTTGTGGTTGACCACTGCAAAGATTCTATTAGTCTCATCTATTGTCCTCTTTGGATGGTTGCCAGAAGTATACCAGTAATTGCATTGTCAGTCTGCCTATCTGGCTTCTGCATGCTAGGGGCCATCCAAGAAGTTCCCCATTTGTTCTGTCCCCTTCGAACAATTTCAAATGTCCATAAAGGATTGTGAATGCAGTTGGTATTTGTTTAGGAAATCAACACTCATTCTGACTTTCCATTTATGCTGTTACTTTGTTTCATGTTATTTTTTGTGGTATTTCTATACAGGCTATATCTCCAAGTGCATTGCCGCAGATATTCAAAAATGCTTTGACTGTTCCCATACTTCTTGACATTATCAAGTGTGTGGCAACCTTTTTCGTGTAAGTAATGTTTATGTATGATATGTATGTTTTTCTTGTTGAGCTTTGATAAAATGCTTATGGCCCCACCTTTGATTTATTTCTTTGGCAGTGAAGAAATGGATTTGGCCGTCAATTATTTGGAGAACTTAACCAGGGTTCCAAGATTTGACACACTCATCATGTTTCTTTCATCCTCGGACAACGCTGGTATGCATGCTTCCGTTTTAAATTCCTTGAGATTTTCAAAAGCTTACAGTTGAATTCCTGGATTTCAAATTCTTTTTAAGTAGAGTATACCTATATCAATGTGGTATATCAGTCTCAGCGACTGGTAATGCTTGCACTGTGTCTTGATTGAATCATTCCATATTTTCTGATTTGTTAGTCATCCTGGCCATTTTTATGGGGTTTATGATTCATATTTTCCATTAGTTTCATATCCTATACTAACCCAATAACCTTGCAAACAGATCTTGTTAAGATATGGGATGAAGTGTTTGACAATGAGGCAACTCCGATTGAGTATGCCGAGAAGCTTGATAACCTGCGTACAAAGTACTGCCTCAAGCGATGACAAAGATCAACAAGTTTCTACCTTACCCTCCTCCACCTCCTGTACTGTAAATTCAAGTTGTAAAATTTTGAAATGCTCCAACGTTCCCTTTGAATCTCAAATTATATCGTGGACAACTTTTCTATCCATTTAATGAGATGTTAAAAGTACATTGCAACTTTTACGTCTCTCCTTTTGGACTTGAATACTTTGAACTTGGAACTGTTGGTAAGAATGTGCTTGTGAGTGTCCATGTTTTGGTCGGGTGGACGAAGCCTACTCTTGTTCAGTCATATTCATTGAGGTCCAGAGGTTGATGGTAGCGATAACCTGTTTCTTCATGCCCCACCCATCATTCACTACCTTATTTTTCAGACAACTATATATATATATATATATATATATATATATATATATAATCAATCAATGTTATGTGGGGGTCTTCCAGATTTTGCACTATGCTTTCCACATGGAGATCATGTGTCATTTACAATCACCTAACTCTTTCATGTTAACCCCACTATTTTATGCATCAAAAATAGAAACCCTACTATATAATACAGAAATTAACCCTACATGCAAGTAGATGCTTCGTAATCTTACAGATCAGAGATCATTTTCTGTGAACTCACCCAAACAACGCAAAAACAGAACCAGAATACTGATTGGCTAGGCATATATTATGTGCTGCACACGAAAGACTTCTCTTTGAAGCAAAAACGGTTGGAGATAGGAGGTTGAACAGAGTTTGTATGGCCAAGCAACTAGCAAAAAGTAAAGACTTCTCTTCTGGGATGGATGAGCAACTAGCTAAGGAGGCAATAAAAGCAGGTAGACCATTGATCTTGCGTTAATAGTCATGTATATGTTTTGTGATGTACATTAGACAGTGCAGAATGGTCTTCAGATAATTTTCTGTTTCTTATAGAGGCCTGTCTAGTTGCATTAATACCAAGAATTTCCTCACACTTATGTGATTGTTCTTAATGCCTAGCTGCTTGCTGCATTTTCAAAACGCCTAGGCGGTCGATTTTTCAAAAACTTGAATGGTGTTTGCCACGCGTCAAAACACTTGAAAAGTACCCCTGATTTCCGAGTTGGCCAAAGTGACAGTTGGGGCTCCAAGTTTCAACATATTCAAAGCAGATATTAAAGAGTGAAAATTTTCACAATAAATCAATCTGGGAGCTCAATTTTTTGTTCTTTTTTTCGTGGGAATGTTTGCCTTTGATCTACATCATTCTCTTGAGTACTACCAAATTATGCTACTGCACACATTATTTGTCGCAGTGCATGCTGAGTTGGAGTAGTCTTGGTAATTGCTTCACTTTTCAAACAACACTTTGCATGAAGAATACTACCACATCTCTTACTACTATACCCATAAAACTTTGTTTGAAATTGTTGTTATGGTTGGCAAAGAGATTGCAAAATCATCATCTTGCATTTTTCTCACAAGAAGTAAGAAATAATATCAGCCTCTCAATTTCTTTCATAGTTGGTAAAATACGAAATGGAAAAAATACGAACAAAATACGTACGTATTATATTTGGTAAAATTTTGGCAAGTTACAATTGAAAAGTTCGGCCACTATATAATATTTTTATTCAATAATATGTGAAAATTATGTGCATAATAAGTGAATTTTGTGTGTATTATTGAGAATTTTGTAAAAAAACACATATATTAAAAATATATACATATATTTACAATACATGTATAGTATGCTTGCTTTTTACAAAACGAGTATTTACCGAGTCTTTAAGACGTGTACAAAAAATGAATGTATTATTGAAAAATATGTACATATGTATGTGTATAATACGAGTATTACGCGTGAAAATGCTAAATTCTTTATACGGGTAATAACTTTAGAAAAGTAAAAAATCAAAAAGGGACAATAGAGACTCGGGTAATGTAGTAATAGTAATGGATAATGCTCTAAACTACTCTTATCAATAAAAGAAAATGAGGGGAAATTTTTTTTAAAAAAGAACCCTGTATAGCCACACGGTTGTAATATTTATTTTAAAAAAAGTCTCGAGTATTGCCAAGCGGCTATACTATGTATTTTTAATTAGCCGCGCGCTATACTGTTTATTTAAATTTTTTTTAAAAAAGTGGGACCCACCAAGCGCCTAGCGACTAGGCAGTGCTTTTTTTTTCCCCCCAAAATAGCCGTGCGGCTATATTATTAATTTTTTAAAAAACTATAGTATAGCCGTTCGGCTATACTACTTATATATATATATATATATTTTAAAACCACAGTATAGCCGTGCGGCCATGCTATTTATTAATTAAAAATATATGATAGTGCCTAGGCAGCCGAGGAACTATCAAAAGCTAATAAATAGTATAATTGTGCCGCTATACTAATTACTCGGGTAATGAAGTAATAGTAATGGATAATGCTCTAAATTACTCTTATCGATAAAAGAAGATCAGGGAATGTTTTTTTTTACGGACCCAGTATAGCTGCACGACTGTATTATTTAATAATATAAATTAATAAAAAAAAATTCAGGTATAGCCTCGCGGCGGTACTCTTTAAATATTATTTAAAAAATGTGTGTTGGCTATGGATATGAATTGCTGAATTAAGTTACGTAATGTTGGCTATGGTTGTTATCAGATCTTTGGCAAAGGGGGCTATCACTTTACTATCTTTATAGGTACTAGTTCTTTGATGGTTCTTGTTTCCATATGATTTTGTTAGGTACTGAGATAATTATATTTTGAAAAACGATAATACTTGATGCAGAAAAAATAAAAAAAGTGTGTCACTTTAGCTTTAGATATGCCATTGGAATCAAAGTAAAAATTAAGGATTCTCTTTTCTACAGGAAAACAGGAGTATAAAATGTTAAATTTCGATTCGGTTAAGGTGCAGTCAACTAAACTGGGTGTATTTATGCACAGGTTTGAAGAAGGGGCTGTGCAGTTCCGATTAGATGTTGCCTAGAATCCAAATGATACAGAGGAGTCGATTTGGTGCTTTCTAGTTGAACCTCAATTATATGGGACTAGTGAAGCAAGGGAACGATTTCTGGAGGCAAGTAAAACTATCATTTCCTATAGGAAGGTTTCTGATCCTATTTATCTGAGGAAGATTGTGGATGAAGTTAAACTAGGTTTTGAGCTTTAACTTTGAGCTTGTGACTTTTGGTCATATGTAGGAGCAAGCATAACCAAGTATATTTATGAGTGATGTGTAATTCTAGCTGACACTTTTTTAAGTGCTTTTTACTCCCATGTATTGAATGAAAAGTTGAATAAAATTCTTCTAACCACATACCAGATGAATGCAGGTTGGCCAAGATCCGAAACCTGTCATGCGAGAGGCCTATAACATGTTTAAAGGTGGTGGTGATCCAGAAAAGGTGTTCTGAGAAATTTTTTATTTGACCAAAACCATTTCTTAGTTGAGCTAGCTAGTTGTGCAGTTCATAAGGTTAGAATTTAGAAAGGCATCTCATGTATGTGCATTTCCCAATATATTCTCATGTCTCACTAGATCTTCTTACTGTATGGTTTTATCAATTCATATGAAATTTTGAGAATGCAGCTCTTTTCTGCTGCATGTTTCCTCTGGAAATACTCATGCCTTAGGACCATTTTGCAGCGTGAGGTAAGTTAGAGTAGCTTAAAGTTGTTTAAGAAAAATCTAGCATGTCTATATTAAACACGCAAGACATCCAGCAAAACATAATGCTCAACTTGGCAATAGTCACTTGACCTTTCTTTTGCGACCTCTTAATATTGTAATAGTCAATTTGCTTCTCAATTATTACAGAGTTGGATTGCGTTGGTGCAATTAAGTTTATTGTAGCTTATACTTGTTTTACAAAGTTGCCAGTACCAGTTTAGGAGAATTAAACAACGTCTAACCTGAAAATAGAAAGAAAAACACCTTTTTCATTGAAAATGTAGCCGTGTGGTTTTTTCGCGGCGGTTTTTGGGCTTTAGCTACGGTAGGCAGCGGTTTTACGACTTTTAGTGACACAAAAAATGACTTTTTCGCAGAACGTCTTCAGCAGCGTAGAAAACCGTCGCTAACCGCTGGAAATAAAACTTTTAATAGCGGAGACAAAAACCGTCGCTAAAAATTGGCAGACATTGGAATACTTTTCCTTAACGTGAAACAAAATGATTTTAGACATCACATTTCGTAAAAAACAAACCTCCCTTTAATCTCATTGCGCTCATATACATATTTTACATGAAAATATTACTAAACACCGACCAAATTAATACTTTGGTTACATTGGAAATGCCCCAAGCTGGACAGGGTGGGAAAAAATTTCAGTTTAAGTTACTATCGCTCCCCTTTGTAAAAACTTCTACTGACATGCTGGCAACTTGTTGCATGTTATCATTGCTCAATCCTCCATTGAAAATCTGAAATGGTCCCTGAGAAATTTCACAGCCATAAACGCAGGAGCTGGAGCTAGAATATACCATGTAATTTTGGGAATGCTACCTCTGAGCATCATGCTATGTGCACCTTCAGCCATCCATTATGCTACACATTGATCTAACGGACCGTTGCACCTAAAGTTCACAACAATATTAGAAAAAGACCGAAAAATCCTTTGTCATTAACAAATTTTAGACAGAAATGTGAGGTTCATATCATATATTCCAATTTCCAAATCGAAAGGAAAATTGCTTTATAAAATTCCCCTTCCCCATCTCGGCGCTTGTGTTGAAAGCTCAATTCGGAATAACAGTCAATGCAAAGTTTACTGAAGTATAATTTGTGACTAATGCTACTGATTACATGTCCCCAAGATTTCAAATATGTGAGGATGACATATAAGTAATAACAAACATGGGAGCGGCCTAGACCGTGAAAACGGGGTGGGAAGCGCCGTGCTACTAGTCGAAGCGGTGTACTGCTGCACCCTAGATTGCGAGATTTCAGTTGTCGAAAGCTACTAAGCTACTGGACTCATACAATTAAAAACAGCTAAAGGAATTTTTAAAATCCTCAATCATTATACAAAGGATAAATGGTTTTTGTGTCTGTGCACCTATGTGATCAGTGTTGGCATGCACAAACATCTGACTCAATACAAGCCCAAGACTTGGTCAAATAACCCTCAAGTACACTAACAACAACACATTACACTGCATGTTATGCTTGCAACAGATATAGTCCTACACTAACAACTGAAAGCCATGTAAAGAATTAAAAAGAAAATAATCACAAGACAAAACTGATACCTTAAGGTTGATCCCTGCACTTGCAATCTTGTTTTGATCACGTCCACGGGATTGGTGAGATATATGCACCACCAATGCCTGTACAATTGAATGCATGTATAAATCACAGAGCAGAAAATACTAATTACACAATTCAATAATAGAAGACTTAAGAACTGCACCTTTCCTAGCTGGAAAAACTCAACTGTTTCCAAAAACTGAAAGGTCATTGCTTTCTAGTTAGGTCTAGGAGTTCATGGACAGAACTCTTTTGCAAAGGTAATAAATTTTTTACTCCAAATCCAAAGCCAGAAATTTTGACATGCTAAGAAGATTGCCTGTAAAAATAACTACGAGAACGAAGAATTAACAAAAACAAAAGAAAGCAAACTTACTAAAGAGATAGGAGGGGGAGATAGGGGTCAGGGGATAAATTATCCAGACCTGTAAATTAGGGCCTAACCCTAATTTAGTAACGAAGCTGAGCTTGTCGGTGTAAATTTTTTTTGAAAGGACCCACGTAGAGCTTGTAGAAGCCGCGACCGGAGAAGACGGTGGTGGAGGAGAAGAAGGAGAGAAGGTTGGGGCTGACCTAGTCGGCCGAGTTGAACCGGCGAAGAGGATTTGCGAGCACTGAGAAGAGAATTTTCTTTTGGTAAAGTTGGGGCAGGAAGCCCAAACATACAAACAAAAATCAAAAAGTCACTTAGCCCATTGGGCCATTACACACAGTCTAGGCCTACCAGATTTTTTAAAAACTAAGTGAAATATGTATTAAAAGTTTGTAATAATATAAATAGTGATAAATTATGAGAGGGTAGCAAATTGGCAATATCCTACTCAAATTGTAACGTTTCACATTTCCTTTTTTTTTTTTTTTTTTTTTGGTTTGAATAGAAAATGCTAAAATTCTCAACAACAAAAAAATTTTGCAATTGAAAAAAACCAATGTTTTAATACATCAAAGACTTTTACTTCTCTCCTATTGCATTTATAAAAATTATATTACAAGTAATAATTTAAATTATTTTAAATTAAATTAATATACGATAAAGAAGTTCAAATTTATATGTGAGGGGAACTTACTACTCTAATTAACGGCCTAACTCACATATGCGTTAAAGTTCAATGCTTTGAACTCGAACTTGAAATTGGTGGCAAGAATTTGCTTTGTGAGTGTGCATGTTTGTTTAGGTAGGGTGGCCCTAGGCTACTCTTTCTTGTTCAGTCGCATTCAAATGAGGGTCCAGAGGTTACTTAATACTGATGACCTGTTTCTTCATTGACTACATTATTTTTGAGACAACATATTTATATCTTTGTACACTGAGTTGTTTCAAGTCACAATCAACGTGAGGGTCTTCCAGATTTTGCACCTATGCTTTCCACATGGAGATCATTGTCATTTATACAATTATCAACAAGACATGTTGACGGCGAGACTCAAACACTAATAGGGCTATACATAGTATAAAGACTTTATCAACTGAACAATTCTCATTGGGTGTGGCACTTTCACCTTTACCCCCACTATATTATACTTCAAAAATAAAAATCCTACCATATTTCAAATCCAATCGCTTGCGCTTTTTAAAAATGTATTTTTTGACTCAAATTCAATCGATGGTTAGTTGGTGGGTTTCTTAAGACCATCTCTAGTCATAGAGCTAAATGTATTTTTCCATTTCCAGTCATGCATGGCTATATTTTAGGATCCTTCATATTTTATTATTTTGAGAAAAATTATAGTACAATACTCATACATTCTACAATTATGTATTGTTTAATTTAATTAAACTACTATTTAGAAACAATATTCCATGACCAATAATTTTGTATAATTTTTTTATAAACAACACTTGAAAACATTTAAAAAGATGACCACATTTATTTATTTTTTAAAAAGATGGGTTTCCATTGTCTGACCTCCAATAGTCATGACCAGTAATTTTTTATAATTTTTTTACGAATTGAAAACATTTTAAAAGGTTACCACATTAAAATAAAAAATAAAAAATAAAAGGTTGGGTCAAAATGGTCTGACCTCCAATGGTCATGACCAATAATTTTTTTATAAATTTTTCTTAAACAACACAAATTGAAAACATTTAAAAAGACTTTTAAAAATATATCGATGACATCAGCGCTTTTATTGTTAGCTATTGGATATGCATTTGCACGAGATGATTCGTGCTTTTGCCCACACTTAATAATTTATCTTTTTCAAAAGCACATGTATGGGCCTCACAAAAAAGTTGGCTTAAGCCAAAACTAGGCTAAATGTGGCCCGGTTAGAGGGCTAAAGGGTCAAATGTGGCTCTCTTAATTTGACCAAAATTTTATTTAGCCCATGATTGGAGATGGGTTTTGCATTATTTTAGTACTATATTTGAGATATAGCTCATGACTAGAGATGGCCTAAGCTACTTGACTGAATTAATCGCTCACCAAAACCAAGATAGAGAATAAAAAATGTATAAATTGACAATTGGATGTTACCTAAGAGCAGCTCCAGCGAGGGAGCCCAGCCCGAGGCGAGGGCAGGAAAAAAAAAAAAAGTCGCTCCAGCGTACAGCCCAGGCCCGGAGGTGGTGTGGGACCCACCAACTCGGGCCAGCCCGAAGGCGAGACCAGCCCGAGGTCCAACTCGCGTGTTGCTGACGTCAGCCTCGCGTCACGCTGACGTCAGCGCGCCAGGTCCAAGGTACGCTGCCACGTGTCGCCTCCCCAGCCTTCCGATCTGCTTCTCCAAATTAATCCAACGGCTGAGGCTTTTTTGGGCAATAAAAATATGAAAAAAAATCGTAAATTTTTTTAAAAAATTCTAAAAAATTCTGATATTTTTTTTTCTATAAATACCTATCAATACCCTTCACTTTCAACATCAATCCTCATACATTTCATTATACTTCTAGTATTATTCACTCTTTACTCAACATTTTCCTCTATACCTTATTTCCATTTTCAACATTTAAGTAAATGTCTTTGTCCTTTTACTTTAATTTATTTTTATATTACTCCATTTACTTAAGTTTACAATGTAAATAAGGAAGTACCCCCCATTTGGATTCAAATAAAAATACTAGAAAATCAAATTCCCACCAAATCAAAATATGAAAAATCGGTTTTAGTGCAAAATACGATTTAGGCTAAAAATGATGGCTCATTAAGTCAATATATACTTCATATTAAAATCCCATAAAATCAAGTTTTCTTATTTGATGTGTAAGGAATAAAAGCCGCCAAAAATTATCTTGAGAAAATAATTATTCCGAAAAACCATTTTTCATACTTAGCCAATATTGCACCTCCGCTAAAAAAATTATGGGTCCGCCCGTGTCTATAAATACCAACCAATACTCTTCACTTTTAACACCAAATCCTAATTTTTTTTTAAATGAATACCAACCAATACAACTAATAAAATAAAATCTTATCCGATATGAATAGTATTGACACGTAGGAACCCAAAAATCTTATCTAAATTAATTATTTAAGTAAAAAAAAGTTGTGAAAAAACAAAAAAATGAATAGTAATTACCCTTAGCCATGGCAATGGGTGGAAACTCAAAATACTATTTGCAATGGCAACCACTATTCACGTGAATAGTGGCTGCCCTAGCTCCCCCCTTGCCATGGCTAAGGGCAAATGGGTGGAGTTGCTCTAATGCATAGGTTGAGAGATATAATTTCAAAGTCCAGATAAAATAACAATTAAACAGATTCTTGGGAAAGATTTTTTTCCCAGAAACCAAGGCCCCCTAATGGTAAACCCTAAACTTGATTAAGCGTGGGATTCTCACTTTATTTGTACTCCTTTTGGGGTTCCCCTCCTTTGTCATGAACAGTACGGGACGACATCACATTTGAAATTATTATAAAATTTCAGTAATGTTTAACTTTTTACTGGTCTGAAATGTAAACCATAAGTGAGGATGACTATCCAACCATTCAATCGAGAACAATCGATATAAAATAAAAAAATGGTTCATCATCAATTATCGGTGTTTTTTTTTCTTTCTAAAAATACAAATAATTATAATAGAATGACAGTTTATCATACACACATTATCATTATATGATAACGATTCGAACTTGTGATGATTGTCAACAAGTTATCGGCCTAAACTTTGTTGACATCTTTATTTATTTTATATCACAACATTTCACATGTTTCGTATCCAAATTAGTATTGCATTACAAATCAGATAAACCATCATAATATAAAATAATAATATTAAATTCATAGGAGTAGCAATTCTCTTTTCAGTGCATAGGATACAGATTACTTTTGAATCTCATATAATTATAAAGCTTGGATGTGACCATATTTGGAATTGTGGGGAACTTGGTGGTGGTTCCATCTTTTTAACAGATGATAAGATACTTAAAAAAATATATAACGAATAAAGATCTTCACATTAAAATTACGTTATTATATTTGAACTAATCATGACTATAAATATAGGACTATTATTTTTGTATTCATGTAAGTAAAACTTGAGATGTTATCTAACAATGTGAAAACAACTATACTAATTAATAAATTGGTAGATCAAATTCAATCCCCTTTTTCCAATGAAACTATTTTTTTGCCCTAATTTAATTTCGGGGATAGTCAGATAGATCGAATAATTATTTAACTCTCCTGCTCTTTAATATAGTATAGAAACGTTTTAAATTTGCAAGGCAATTCAATATCAAGATTCAAGAGAATATACGGAACTTCATGCTAAGTTAACTCCACTGGTTTATTAAATTTCAATTAACTAAGCATGAATACCATTAAATCACCCATTAATGATCCGATTTGGCAGGAGATTTTTAATATTGACAATATTGAGTTCAAAATAAAGTTTAGAACTTTAGACCCAAAAAGAGTTCAAATAAAAGGCGTCCTCAGTCCCAAAAGCTTGAAAATATATCATCAATCAATTGGATAGTCTTTTCTAGCCAAAATAAATAAATAAAATAACCCCCCAAAGAAAATACTTTTGTAGTCTACAATTCTTCTGACACACCCAACAAGCAATGCCCTTTTTCAGTATGAAAGAAGAAAAAGGAGAGAGAAACTGACAACCCATCACGTGAAGCTCATACTCCTCCCTCGTTGTTCTTAACATGTCTCAATCCACGCGCCTTTTTTATGTCTATGTTTAATAGACTTTCTTAGTCCCATCTTCCCTTCTTTTGTTTTCTCCCACTCTTCGGTGATACTTGTTGTTCTTGCTGTTTAAACCCCCCCAGATCTACAGGACAAGGTAAGCTCTTGGCTTGTTTTCTCCATGTTTTTCTCCTTAATTGTTTTCTGGGTTTCTCTTTTTTTCTTTCAAAACGAAAAAGTTTACACATTTATTTGGTTTTCTATGTGGGTTCTGGTTTGGGGTTAGTGGTACTGTTCTGTACTGTAGGCTTCGTTCTGTTGTTTTTCTGTGTATTCTCTCTAATGGTACTCTGGATGCAATTTCTGTGTGTTTTTGGTTCATGTTTGCATCAATGCAGTCACAAATTTTCTTCTTTGATGTGCGCAAATAACCAGGGAAAAAAAGCTGTGTATGTATGTTTCACTTCTTCTTCTTCTTCTTTACAAGAAGATTATGGAAATTTTCAAATTTTTTTTGCTTTAAGTACTTCTCTCTTTTTTGTATTTCTTGTTAAGTGCTTTTTCTTTTTTCTGTTTTCTGTTTTCTGTTTTCTTATTGTGCTTAAATACATTACATTGTGGTGTTTAAGTATGTTCAGTAAGCATTTGTTCTGTATTATGATAATGGGATTTTCTGCTGGGAAGGCCAACTTCCTGTTTTTTTACTTCATTTTGGTTCGGCGTTACACTAGTTCCTATTTTGATGGGCTAATTGAACTGTGCTATTCATATCCCCCTGGAAGATTTTTCTGCAGGTTTTCGCAATTTATTATCCATTTTCAATTTATAGTTTCATTTCATTTTAGGAAATGGGGATCATCTCCAGAAAGCTTTTCCCAGCGTGTGAGAGCATGTGCATATGCTGCCCTGCTATGAGGTCAAGATCTAGACAACCCGTTAAGCGTTACAAAAAGCTGCTGGCAGAAATCTTTCCAAAGTCTCCTGTGAGTATACTGTATAATACTATATTTACTCTGATTTGTAAAGCCATAATGTCCACAGACAAGTTGCGAATGGCATACCTTACCATCTATATCTGTGCGACACAGATGGTAGTTGGTCATCTGACCACTTTATCATGTGATGGGGCAATGGGAATTCTACCAGGCACTCCTTAGAGGAAAGAAAATTTCATTTCCTTTTTTTAATTTTTTTATGTGGCTTTGGCGTGGGCATTTGTAGAAAAAATCAGACTTTCCCTTCCAATTGTTTATCTATTTTCTCATTCTGAAAAGTTATTCCCCTCCCCCCGCCCCCCATTTTAGATAGGAAGCAATGAAGATAATAAGAAAATTGGTTCGGATGCTAAAGCGATTTTCTTTGAAGGCTTTATGCATCCTTTCTGTTTTAATTATTTATCAAAATGGAGCCTAGATATCATCCTTAGTTTCCCATTGGTTCATGTGTATAATAAGTGGTACATTTATGACCATACACATGATGTATGTGCCTATGTGTGTATGGTAATGTTCTCTTGTCACGGTATGTTGTCAAACTATGAAGTAAGACCATTGATTAGACAGATCATGTCTAAATGTGTTATAATGTTATCTGAATTCAAAATTTAGCAGAACAACACAGCTGATTGTTTGCAAGAGATATTATCCAATCTATACGGTGTAAGAGATTTGGTCCCAAGAAGTCAAATAAGCCAAAATTGGTCAGTAGTGAACGTTTTTTTGATGAGCAGCAAGTGACACAGCATGCTTCCCAAGGAATCATTCGCTAATCTACTATTAGATGAATAACTATTATACTATTTATGCTTTTCTTACCAATAGCTGGTTTTCTGAAGTTAATAGTGTCCTCAATTGTCCAGGATGGCCCTCCCAATGAAAGGAAAATTGTTAAATTATGTGAGTATGCTGCCAAAAATCCTTTCCGAATCCCAAAGGTATGAACTCTTTTACCCTATTTCTTTATTTTTTGTTCAGTAAAAGTTAGCTTGCCATAATTTAATAGCCTACTGCTGAGGCTAAAAATCCCATTTATTTATGTCTTTTTCCCATGCTCCTGTTTTTTAAACAGATTGCCAAATATCTTGAAGATAGGTGTTACAAAGAGCTAAGACTGGAGCACGTCAAATTCATCAATATTGTTGCAGAGGCTTACAACAAGTTGCTTTGCCTGTGTAAAGAGCAGATGTAAGTCTTAGCTGTTTCCCTTTTCTTTTCTTACCATTTAATTTGTTATAGAACTCTATTAGTGATTTTTAGTGGAGAAAAGATCTGTTTAATCTTAATCTCTTGGACGAAACTACTGTTGTTTAGGGATGGCTTTTGTATGATTGGCTGGAAACTCCAAATTCAAGTCACAATTCCACTTTTAGGTGGAAGTTGTGTGCTATATTATTTTGCAACAAACCATTTATATTTCTTAAGCATTGAACTTATGCTATTTTAGGAGATGCTTTGGTATTGTATATATGCTATTTTAGTAGAAAGTTCGGTTTATTATTGTTGTTTTTTGTCCTTCAAATTTTCTTCTCTGTCGCTCTTCCTTTTCTTTTCACTGCAGTGTCTTTAAAGTTGTTAAAAAGGAATTAATTTTTGTATAAAATTCTTGTGTTGTATTGAATATGTTTTGCATCTTTCAGGGCATATTTTGCAGTCAGTCTGCTGAGTGTGGTTACTGAGCTCCTGGACAACCCTAAGCAAGATCCTCTGCGCATACTTGGATGCCAAACCCTAACGAGGTTCATCTTTAGTCAGGTGATTCACAAGTTACCTTCTCTTGAAAAAAGCTATTGGCATACACTGAGCAGAATGAGAGTTATTTGATCTGCCTAATTAATGTTTTAATGTCACAAATTTTTAGGCAGACAATGATTTCCTATTTATAATGGTTGATGCTACTTGTGGCACATCTTATTCTGTTAATGAATGAGTCAGATGTGGACGATTTGTTCTACTTTCTATACAAAGTAAATTCGTTGATTACTTAATTTTATTCAACTCTTGTCTTGGTTATTGACCCAATCTTTGAACAGACAGATGGCACTTACACACATACCATTGAGAGTTTGGTTCATAGAGTATGTAAGCTTGCTCGTGAAAGCGGTGAAGATCATCAAAAACGCTGCTTGAGAGCATCGAGCTTGCAGTGCCTTTCTGCCATGGTAGTTTTATGATTTGAATGCTTGAAACTCTTAAGGACTTTTATTTTTCAGTTGGAACAATGTTAATTTTATAGTTTCTACCTTGCCAGGTGCAATTCATGGCAGAATTTTCATATATTTTTGTTGATTTTGACGAGGTTAGTTCTTTCCAGTTTCATTCTTCAAAATGTCTAAATGAAATTAGTGTTAGTTTATATGAATTTTTTGGGGTTATTTAAATTTATCAGTTATTGAGCTAGTCCTTTCATTATCAAATATCAAGGAAAGCCAGCAACACCACTCTCTCATTAATATTGAGCATTGCAAATATTTTTCTTGTGAATGCAGATTGTACATGTCACCTTGGATAACTACGAGCCTGATACACATATTGAAGATGATGAGAGAGGGGAGCCACACCATAATTGGGTGGATGAAGTAGTTCGAAGTGAAGGCAGAGTTGGTGTAGTTGGCGCTGATGCTAGCCCTAGCTGCAAGATCATCAGGCCACGACCAGAAAAGAAGGATCCTTCTCTTCTGACAAGGTAGGAGTTATTGAAAGTCTACAAGTGAGGGCTTGTCAGTTCCATACTTGTAATTTTAGATCATGCTAATTGCATTATCTTTTCATCAATTTGCCCTTTTGTAACAGTTTTGGTTCATTTTTTTAGAGAAGAGATAGAGACACCAAAAGTCTGGGCTCAAATTTGTATTCAGAGAATGATTGAATTAGCCAAGGAGAGCACAACAATGCGTCGAGTATTGGATCCAATGTTTGTCTACTTTGATTCTGGGCACCACTGGGTTCCTTGTCAAGGGTTGGCCATGCTGGTTTTGTCTGATATGTCATACTTCATGGAGGCTTCAGGTATTTTGATCTTCTTTGCACTTATTTTTTTCTTGATCGCATCTTCTTTGCACTTAATTCTGGATATACCATGTTCTGCAATATTAAATAAGTATATACTATGTACTTATCATATCCGTCATCTTTTGGAAAAACCCTTTACTGTGGTCGCATTTTTTAATGCTAACTTTTGGCTCAGGGAATCAGAAGTTGATTTTAGCCTATGTGATTCGTCATCTTGACCATAAAAACATTTCACATGATCCGCAACTCAAATCTTATGTCGTTCAAGTTGCTAGTGCTTTGGCTAGTCAGATTCGATCTGGAGCAGTCCTGGCAGAAATTGGATTTGTCTCTGACCTATGTAGGCATTTGAGGAAGAGTCTTCAAGCCACTGCTGAATCGGTTGGAGAGCAAGAATCAAACATTAACATCATGCTACAAAATTCCATTGAAGATTGCTTACTAGAAATTGCCAGAGGGGTGAGTTCTATACTTGTGGCGTTTGGAGTTGATGCATTCTGTGCTTCTATTATAACTAAAATCTTTTGGTCTTTTTAATAGATTGGCAATGTTGGACCACTATTTGACATGATGGCTTTAACTCTGGAGAAGCTGCCATCTGGAGTCGTTGCCAGGGCAACCATTGCATCTTTAATGATTGTTGCTCACATGACCTCATTAGCATTGACCTCTTCACGTTTGCAGCAGGTGAGAGAAGTTTGTAAACAATTTTGCTGCTTTTAGAGGTTTTTATGGTTTGCTACCCCATGTCTGTTTCCTGGAAATTGCTCTGATATAGTGTTTGGAACTTGGGAATGATTTTGAAGATGTAATCTGGATTCTGCACTGAAGAGAAATGTAAACGTAGACTATATATATATATTTGCTTCATCTTGAATACGGCATATTGAACCATCCTTTTTTTTTTTTTTGGGTAGGTGTTTCCCGAGTCCCTTCTTGTTCAACTTTTGAAAGTAATGGTGCATCCAGATGTTGAGGTGCGTGTTGGAGCACACCAGATATTTTCTATCCTTCTCATTCCAAATTCTAACCGGCCCCGACATGACGTTGCGTCTCTACGATCTGGTTTTGTATACCAATCAAGAGGAGGGCACTCGAATACAGAATCGACCTTTGCTTCAATTACAGCTAGGCTTGAAAAGCTGAGGAGGGAAAAAGATGGGTCCAAAGCAGAAAAGCATGGGAATAATTGTTGTGATGATTTTAAAGATAGAGACGCTGCCGAAGAAGACTGGAAGCAGGGACGTGCCCGCAAGAACTCCCCTAATTTCTACAAAATTAGCTCTATTATTGACAAGACAGCTGGATCAGTCAGCTTATCAGAGCCAGTAAGAAGTTTCATTATTTCCATAACTGCTAACATTTCAGGCGAGTAATTTTTCACTTGCTTTATTAACTCAGTATACTTTCTGGTTTGCTGATTGGCTCAGGAACCGTATGCTATGAAGTTTAGTGAGGATCAAGTAGCACACTTGCTGTCTGCCTTTTGGATACAAGCCAATTTCTCGGATAATTTGCCTTCAAATGTTGAAGCCATTGCTCATTCTTTCATTTTAGTGCTTATTTCCTCACATTTGAAGGTGAAATTTTAGTTAAAAGTTTCTTCTTTTTTTCGTTCACATTTGAAAGTGAATTTTAGTTTAAACTAAAAGATGTAACTTAAACAGTCATTAGTTTAAGTTAATTGCAAAAGATATAATTAGTGCCTCTGTTGCTTCTCACTTTCACCCTTATACCTCTATTAGGAAGAGCATGGCATTCTTTAATTCAGTGAGGGCATGGTTGAGTGTTATGTATGTAGTGTTTATTTTAGGACTTAGATGTCGTTTCAAAAATTCAAATTGCCTCATTCTGTGTTGTGTATAGTTTCTCCATATTCAACTTTTCTCTCTGGTTTTGTACATGTATACATGCATCTTGGATGTATTTATGTGGATGCTTATGAAATTTCTTAAATTTATGATTCTGCAGAATCCAACTGACAACCTTATGGTTCGTGTTATTCAACTTCTGCTGTCTCTGAGGAATACGTCCCTTGATCTTAACAATGGTCTGGACAGCATAAATCCTTAAACAGTCAATAGGTCTGATGAAAATTAAATTGTGAATAAGTTTCTTAATCTCTTGGCAGGTTTGTCTCCTCCAGCATGTCAGAGATCTCTCCTTGTACTATCAATTGGCATGTTGATGTTTGTGGCTAAGATCTATCACATTCCTGGTCTGAATGATCTGTTGAAGTCATTAATACCATATGATGTGAGTATATCCTAATCCTGAATGCTGCTACTACTACTACTTAAAAACTATGTGCAACAGTAGGATCTCTTTCCAACTTTTTGAATTTCCTAGCTTTTAAGTGATAGGAGCACTCGAGCTCTTTGATCATCGAGATTTTGACAAATTTCCTATATCTTGTGCAAATTCAGGTTGATCCATATTTGGGCATCAGTGATGATCTTCAAGTTTATGTAAAGGCTGATGCAGATGTTAGTAAATACGGATCTGTTACTGATAACCAGATGGCTAGATCATTACTATGTGATTTGCGGAACAAGATATATGAATCCGACAATGTCATAGTGGAAATCTTAGTTCAGTTTCTATCAAACGTTACTGAGGTATGATTGTCTAGTGATGGACCTCAGTTTTCTTCTTTCCAGCTCTCTCTCTATCTCTCCCACACACAGATACGTTCCTCATTTGTTTGTTTTTCCTTTTAAAGATGGAGGCAGAAGATGTGAGGAACCAACTTTCAGAGTCATTCACACCTGATGATGCATTCATGTTTGGTCCAGAATCAATGCTTGAATTTGACCAAAATCGAATGGCTGGCCATTCAAAATATTCACTGTCCTTTGATGGGGTACTGTTTACTTCTTTTGTCTAGTTTTCCTGGCTACTGCTGAATTTTCATGTGACCTTCCACATCTGATCACAGTCGTGTATCATTCAAATTCAGAAAAATAATAATAATAGCAATTATAGCATTGAAATTATGAGTATTTTCAATGACTTCTCCTTATGTTGCAGGAATTTCTAACAAATTCATCAGTGGAGGATGATGCAACAAGTGAAGCATCTGTTGCTGACCTCTCTCGTTTCATTCCCAGAATGCCATCATCCACCTCTATTGCCCATGTTATCAGCATTGGACAGCTTATGGAATCCGTAACGACTTTCTTTCACACCTTGCTTGTTCTCCATTTCTGTGTCCACAAGCATCTTTGTGTACAAAATGACTTCACTACAAACTTAACATGATTTGACAATAGTCAGAACAAGAAATGTTAACCTTATTTTTTACGGAAACTGAACAAAATTGTATTTAGGCACTTGAGGTGGCCGGCCAAGTAGCGGGAACATCTATCTCCACATCGCCGCTCCCATACAACACCATGGCAAGCCAGTGTGAAGCACTTGGAACAGGGACAAGGAAGAAGCTCTCTAACTGGTTGGCCCATGAAAATCATCAGAGCAGTGTCCGTGACAAATCGTTTCTGGCCTTTCCTGCAGATGGCCGCACAGCACTCGAGAAGGTCTGGCCTTATTTGGTTTCCCTACTCTTTTTTTCTTGTTAAAGTTGATTAACTGTGGTTATGCTTGTGGGAGAACGGGAGAGGTACCACATGTCCCGTCTGGGACATTTGGTTTTTCCTACTTTCTTTCAAGAGATTTGTGTAATCAATCTATTGCTAACTTTTTCATAAGAGCTGCCATTTAAAACTCGCTCTCTTTTTTATCCTTTGTTTTGATTTTGAACGTCTATGTTAATTCTCATGCAGATAATTAGCGAGACTGGGCCTACTCAGGGAGCTGCATTGCCACAGGATCCCTGGCTAGCTGTGAGGCTGCCTCCTGCTAGTCCATTTGACAACTTCCTCAAGGCAGCTGGATGTTAGGAGGGAAGCCACGGTTCTTCATGTAATCATTGTTGTAAAATATTAGGCAGTTGTATGTTGTGGGATAAATAGCTCAGAATTTGATCTAGGCTCTGATCTTTGATTTGAGGGCTTCCAGCCCAGTTTATCAACGGTTATATGGAACTCTAACCTGTAATTGAACTAAGGTTAAGCACGGTAGTTTGTAGTATGCATCTCTCTCTCTCTCTCTCTCTCTCACGTATGGTGAAAATGCGTTTAGAAAGTGTTAATTGGAGAGATAGGACGAGGTGTTTAACTCATATTACTACTATCAAGATAATCCTTGCTAATGCTGCTAACATCTTTTTTCATATTAATAGTTCATCAATTTTCTAAGAGAAAAAAACAAGAAGCAAAGGTGAGATGTCTAAATGGGAATTTTCCATATGAAAATCCGTGTAACCAACCACATTCGCGTGTATTCCCTTTGAGGGGGAAACCACTGGAAATCAGTAACTAAAATGCACTTCTAAATCGCAAATGTGAGTTAGGTTAGTTGGCTAAGGTAGTGTGCTATTTCTATTGCAATTGAGTTCAAACTGCCTCTCAGTACATTAGAATATTTAAAATGTCGTCCTTGTTAGGAGAAAAAGAAAAAGAAAGCACCTCTAAATCTAATGCAATTGAGTTCAAACTCCCTTGCAGTACGTTTGAATATTTAAAATTTCGTCCTTGTTAGGAAAAAATGTCGTCCTTGTTAGGAAAAAGAGAAAAAGAAAGCACCTCTATCTAATGCATTAGGCTGATCATGCAAGGGCCTTCCCTAAACAAAAGAATCATATAAAACCTTTCACACCTATTAATGCTCTTTTGTTTTGAGGATCAAATGGGTCAATCAGGCTTCTAAAAAAGTCTGTGTACTCCTTTGTTTTGGGCCAAGATTGGGAGAAAAACTTAGTTGCAATGGGATAGTTCCGGCCAATAATACCATCTCATGTGGAAGTGTTATCACGTGTATTGTGTCATGGAGTTATTAGTCTGAAATAGCATAATAGTAGTGTTATCCCCGTTTCATGGAAGTATTTCTTCAAGATTAGGCAGGTGCGCCTGTTTGGTAGCCAATGCAGCAAATTGTTGTTCCCAATCAGTAACTTTAGGTACAGTTGATGGATACTTGACAACGCCATCAGTTATGTACTCTATAAGTTTTACATTTTTTCATTTCAAATAGCTAGAAATCAATCTTGCAAGGCCAAGCCAATGCTTCCATTTTTTTGTGTCACAAATTCCCCAGAAAAGCAATAACCAATGCCTGGCAGAAATCCGTGAACATTATTGTAATTTTCTTTTATGATTCATTCAACTGCAATTGCGCCCAGCTGTTGGTTTTCTTTGCTTGTTACTGAGGAATTGCCACAATCTCTAACCTAACCCTCCCTGCCTTTGCCCTTCATGTCTGTGCTCTTTTATAGCAACAACCTGATTCAAATCACGTGGCCACAACTTGGTCATTTTTACCCCTCTGGTGGCTGCCTTGTCTTGAACAATCTCATCTGATTTATGGATGAAGTATAGTGACCTGAAAAGGCTCTTATGATGCCAACCCTAATTGAGAAAATCACTTGAACTCAAAGCATCGCACAATAAACACACACAGCAAAATGAACTGCCTTTGCTTTTTCCATCCCAAGCGTACGAAGTAATTCTGGACCACCAAAGTATTTAATAACCCAAAGGATATGCTACAATAAAAGCTCAAGTTAAGTTGAGAAATCTCCTCTTATCATTCAGTTCGACATGCTCCGTAATTGATAATCTGACACCATCGCATAAAAATCTTCAAGCTTACGGGGTCACTAACATATTTTTTTTATTTTTTATGATTGATAATGAAAGCGTATAATTGCATCCAAAAAGGTGGGGACTCTCTGTATTTGTTGCCGCTAGCCAGCATGCTCTAATTTCATCAGCACCTGCCTGGATTAGAATCTTTGATCACTAGCATTTCTACTTATTTTCACACTAATAAATGATGAATGCCCTTAATTTAATAAGAGATTTGTGCCCTTTGCCTGTTCTTTATTCAACAAGGAATATTATACTTTTGTAAATTATAATGAAAAAAAATGCTGAATTGCTGCAGTCAAGGATTTGCCTGACTAATATTTCTCACTTTGCAGATACCACTGATTAATTATATTATTCTACTGTGTCTTTATATATTATTGGAAAATATAGATTTCCACTATTTCCAGCCAAAAAGGATCCGTTACTTTACTCTTTTACTGTTCTTTTTCATTTGAAGAGATGATTTTAGAGAATTTAATATGTCTTGTAATTAAATTAAAGTTGATCATTTTCCGGGAAGCACCATGATATCTTTGGTCACTCCTTTTTTCTGTTTTTTTTGGCATATCTTTTGTATTGCCATTAGAGGACAAATCCTTGATGATTAAAAGAAGGACAATATCGTTGTGTGGTTAATCATTTTGAAAAATCATGTGAGAGCCACAAAAAACCAAGATCCTCTTTTAAACTTTTCGTTTATGGATCTGTATAATTAGGTGTTTCAAAAGAGCAATCAAATTATGCTGGATTAAGACTTTTCAAAAGAAAAAGTGTCATCAACTAATTACAATTAATAAAATCACGCTCGAATAAGACATAACGTAGATACGATGAATTTATAAAGTTGTCTTTTGATGTATGTAAGTTTTACCATTATATTCATATACATGAACAGTTAACAATCTTCTACGTCCTAAGTTGATCACTCTCGAAAATAAAATTATAGATAATTGGCTTTAGCTAACAAATGTTAGATTGTTTGGCTAGTAAATTAAGCTTAAAGGGATCTTTGAGCCCAGCTGAACAAATGCGAAAATAGTCACCCCTCCTTTTGGCTTCAATTATTAGAGTGGATTGCACTATCTGCTTCTCTCAATTTACTGGGAGGAATATTCATGCGGAATAGTTAAAGCTTTGGCACTTATTAATTTATCAACAACCAAGAAACAAGAGAAAACAAAGTTAGGTTGAATACAAGGAAATGTTACGGAAGTGGAAAAAGAATAAACTAAAAAGAAAATAAACCATGTCATCAATTTTAATTTTAGGTATTCGCTCATGCGATCACATTTCTTCATCATCTGTCACATCTCTCATCCTTGTTTCTTTTCTATCATACATTTTCCCTTCTGTCTGTCTTTGGAGCCAAAGAACAAAAAAGCAAAACTGAAAGCCAAATAAAATGCTACCAAACAAACCGTGCACTGGTGTAAACTGTTCACTTCATTGATGTGAGAGAGAAAGGTAACATGCAGACACTAATTATTTTCAGACTAATCATATTTTTTACCTGGGTTACTGGTTTTTTAAACTTAATTCATTCATGTGAGATTAAAAGTGAGAGTAGGGTAATTCAATTTAATCCTCCAATTATCTGGTTCTTGTTCCCAACCACAACCAGGGCCTGTGGCGGTGAAAAGAACAGCAACATGAACAGGAAATGGCTGATGAGTGAGTAAGTACAAGCAAAGTCTCCTGAAACCACAGCGTTGATGTTGTTGGGCCCCAGTGTTGCAGTCCCAGAACCAATAGGGTTTTGAAACGTAGTAGAATGTCACGTCACAGTTTAAAGGCCATTCCAAAGTCCCAATGCTCTGAGGAAGGTGACGGGTGGACCTCTATAAATACGGGCTACGCCTCTCTCTCCCTCTAACTTCAAATCAGACCTTTGTTTGTTGGTCACCGTTTCAGTACAGCCTTTTATCCATAGTGCAATCCATTTATCTCTCACACGCGACCCCAAACACAAACAGTTTCCTCATGTTCCTTCTCCACTTTCTCTCTGTGTCTTCTCTTTTCCTCAGGTTTCCTTGGAAAAGAAAGTAAAGTCTGGTCCTTTTCCATGTGAGAAAGAAAGCCCACAAAACAAAAAAACAAATGCCACTTTGGCTCCTAGTCAAGCTAAAACCCTTTTCTTTTCTCTCTCTCTGTGTCTCTGTGTCTCTCTCTCTCTCTCTCTCTCACTCACGAGCTCATTCTCCACTGTAGAAGTATTATTGTTGCTTAATTAGCTACTTCTTTTTCTTGGACATTAGAGCTTGAATTCGAGAAAGATATATGTATGAATATGGAAGATTTCTACAGGCTGAACCCAGGTGTGATATCAGGCTCAGAGATTGATGTTAATGTTGTTCATCAAGTTGAAAATATGGCTACAAGTACAAGCAATACCAGTTGTGGGTTCCATGGTCATCCTCATCCACAGGGTCATGTAGTGGATGATAACATGCTCTTGTTTCAAACGGAGGGCATGGGATCAGATAATCATATGTCTGATCTGATCAAAACCCAGATAGCCAATCACCCTCGTTTCCCTGATTTAGTTGATGCATACCTCGAATGCCAAAAGGTTATTAATTAAATACAAGTGCATGAATGTATATGATCTTTTTCTTTTTTTCGTAAAAACATTTATTGATGTGTCATTAATTGCTAAACAAATAGGTTGGAGCACCACTGGAGATGAAAAGTCTTCTTGAAGAAATTGGACGGGTGAGCCATCATCCCATGAGCACTTGCAGTGAGATAGGAGCTGATCCAGAACTTGACGAGTTCATGGTACTTTCGTAATTAAATATGATAATATGTTTATTTAATCATGTTCCATATGGTTCCGGATAAGTCTTTGAAAAAGAAAAGAAAAAGGTAAAGAAAATTTGGTATATATCTCACTGTTTGCCGTTCCAATCCAACCCAATTTGGACAAGATCCCAGGATATTTTAGGTAATTGATTATTTTACTCATTAAAACAACATTTAATTAAATAATTTGTGAATTATATGTTGTTTTGCAAGGAATCATACTGTGAGGTTCTTCGTGGATACAAGGAGGAGCTATCCAAACCGTTCGATGAAGCAACCAACTTCTTGACCAACATTCAGTCGCAACTTAGAAACCTCTGCAAAGGCACATTCCCAAAAACCAGCTGGGACTGTAATTCTGGTATATGCGTACATTTCTTCCACTCTAAATCCATTGCTCCTTTTTCCTTTTGTTTCTACTTTTAAGTGCAGTTTTCCTGAGATTTATGGGTCATGCTGTTTTTGCTCATGACAATGATGGTGGGGGACAGACTTTTTTCTGGGTTTTGGTTTTTTTTTTCTTATTCTTGGCGCTGAAGTTGCGCACAGGCATGCATATACATGTATTTGTTCATCAGTCCAAAAGGGGTCGCATGTAATTGCTTCTGTTTTATATCTGAATCATGACACCTGAAATGAGTGGTATTTTTCATGCCCTAAAAGCAGATATATCTGACAGTGACTTCCATAAGAAAGTGTTTTTTATAAATAAAAAAATATAAGAAATTTCTTAGAGAAATTAGTTTTACTGGTAATATATATACTCCCCTCATTTTACACATAAAAACCCTAGTTTCTATAAATAACGTATATAAGTTAAGTATTCCTAATTGCTAATAGGGTCGCTCTACAAACGCATGGCAAAACCAAAAGAAATACCAAAACACTCTACTTTTGCCGGACCAACATAATTCTTGCATTCCCAAATTTGTTGTTACTTGGACAAACTTTGTTAAATGATATGGATAAAGACATTTTAAATTGTAATGACAAGTCTAATTACGGTAATGTTATGCGCCTGAATCATTCTGTGCATGCTTAGACATCCTTGGCATGTTTTGAACTGATACTGGTGATTTCTTTGAGAAGTATTATGAGTAGAGTTTGGCTACTCATGCATCCCAATTTTGATATCTATTAATTTACTAGTTTGAGTAGAATTAGGGAATAATGGGATTAGTTATCTAGATTGCAGTTATATGCTTAATTTAGGATTACCGACCAACTGTTGGTACCATTGCAGATGAAGGGGTTGGAAGTTCAGAGGAGGAATTTAGCTGTGGGGAGGTAGAAGCAGCAGAGAGTCAAGAAACAGCTGCTGCTCGTGCGGGTGGTGATCGGGAGCTGAAAGATATGCTGTTGCATAAGTACAGTGGCTATCTTACCAATTTGAGGAAGGAGTTCTTGAAGAAACGAAAGAAAGGGAAGCTACCAAAGGATGCCAGGACTGCCCTATTGGATTGGTGGACTACTCACTATAGGTGGCCATATCCTACGGTAATTGAATTCGCTTCCAATCTCATGGATGCATCTATCTTCTCTGCTTTTCACTCAAGTGCTTTCATGTTTCTCACAATTTTCATGCAATTATGTTATGAGACGTTCTTGCTATGAAGTTCTGGTGCAGTTCAAGTTGCTTAACAAAAATATGAAAACATTGGGCGTCAACTAATAGAAAAGAAGCTTGTACTATATTGTGTAATTCATCCATAGCACATGAACATGTATGGAAAAATATGTTGGTTGTGAAAAAATAGCATAAAGGTGAATGATAAATCTAAGAAATGCAAGTTCTTACCCAAATGATCCTATGTTTGCAGGAAGAGGAGAAATTGCACCTGTCTGAGGTAACTGGACTAGACCAAAAGCAGATCAACAATTGGTTCATAAACCAGAGGAAGCGACATTGGAAGCCATCTGAGGACATGAGGTTTGCTCTTATGGAGGGTGTTGGTGGCAGCATCGGAGCTCCCATGTTATTCGACGCTGGGGTCGGGACCGGAAATATTGATGATATGTGAATGCTATATCAGAGCTTAATTGGTTGATGCTACTGATTTGACCACTAGTTTTAGCCACTTTAATCCATGCTTGTTAATTTGTACTGAACCTTGCACGTAATGCTAGCTTGTAGTGTACATTCTGCCTTTCTAATTCCTCTCTTATATGTATAATATTTCGATTTGGGTTATTTATCTAGGCAATGTTGAAGGACATGGTCATAGAACCAGAGCCAAGTTATAGTTTATATTTACCAGAATCAACCAACTTTATGGTTGTTATTTTATTTCACTTTTCTGCAAAAGTTAGGAAAGGGGAGGGGCAAAACTCGCACACGAGTACACCATGAAAGGTTGAATCTAGAACTGCTTGATAGCACACCAAAAACCTGGGTGAATTAACCCAACACACACCTCATTAGTAGCAAATATAGGCTATATAGAGTCATCCATTCTTGCATTATCTCAATTTTTCATTCTCTTTTTTATTTTTGGGTCTGAAGAATTTTTTATTCTCTTTGTGCGTGGAGTAGCCAATCTTTACTTGAAATTGATTGTTCATTTTGAATCTTGCGAAATGACATAATTGGGCCCATTTTGTAGATGGTTTCCTATGGATGAAGCCCACTTTGTTAAAATCTTTTTATATGACAAGTCGTCCAGAGAAGAGAGCTAAATCATTCTTAGATGGGCCGTCCCGTTGGTTTTGGACTTGCAATATATAACCAGCAGAGCCAACTTCATTTCAACTTATCAAAAGGATGAGTTAAGAGACATAAAACCTAACGGCAAGGAAACAAATGGAAAACTGAAGTTAGATTTGCCAACTCGCCAGCAAAACTCCTCAAAACAACACTAGTCGACGGATGCCTCTCTGTTTTTGTCTCTCCCTGTAGAACACGTAGATGAGGCCTCCTCTTTATTGAGGGGATTTGGGCTCGGTCGAGAATTTCACAATTCTGTTTATTTTCATAGGATTTCAACTCGGGATTTTGGATTGGAAAATCTCGAGATATTTTCCATGCACAATTTGCCAAATTCTGAGTTCAGTTTGCCAAACGGTTTCCCTTTTTCACACTTCACATCCCATCTTTTCCTAAAATCCTAAGTTATTTTACCTTATCCAAACGCACGGTAAAACTCAGCCGTCCCTTTGTAGTTGGCTTTGTTATCCAAAGCTCTAACAGGTTTTGGGTTTAGCTTTCAATTAGCATTCGATTGATGATAGATATTAACCATAAACCTATAAAACTTCACAAATGTAGTGTAATTTTAGTCACCAACATTAATACCATTGGCACTCCATTTAAAAATTAAAAGATGTACAGGCCTAAACTTTCCACCTTTTGGCAATCAATTTGATGTTTTGGAGGCTGCAAGCTGTGTCTGGTCCTGTTCGAAAGCGACTCTGCTTCAAATCATGTGCACACAACCATCAATTTTATTTCCTTTGGATATCTTCAAGGGCCAGACATACATCTATACTCTTTCATTTCAGGGTTTGATTGGAAAGATATATTTGGACTTAGTGTTGAGGCTTAAACAATTAACTAACCTTAGGTAAGCCAAAAACGCCATAGAAATTTGGATTTGTGTTGTGTTGTGTGGAAAACAACTTGCTTTTTAGAAGAATCGTTGAGAATTTTACTTGTTCATGAGAATTAACCAACTATTGGAGAACCAGACAAAAAGCTGAAGTACTTGAGATATATAATTGAAGTCAGAACTAAATCGTGCAAGGCAACACTTTCGTGTGTACTATATTGTAGGTGCACAATATTAATGCATGCCCACAAAAGAACAGAAATTAGGGTTATATTTCACAAGAAAAATGTATAAAAGAATTTGGGACACTTTTTAACGTTAATGTGGAGACATTGTGCGCAGAACTAATCATGACGTAAGCTGTGATGAAATCGCTTGCACATGCTCAGAACCGATCATGATATGGACCAGTAATTTTTAACATATAAAAATTCAATACTAATATGTACAGATGAGAACTGATCAATATCTCATACATTTATCATATATTTTCTATTAATTAACTACTATTCTTTAAAAAAAATTAAAGAGTAGTACTTGGAATTTGAGTTAATAATTGTTTTCCGCTGCATACATTACTACTTTGACATGAACAAGGCTTTGGTGGCATATGTCAACAATGCTCAGGAGGATGTTGACATCTTTGGAGGGTTTTGAGACTCTCAAGGCCCTGAGATTTTCTCATACAACTCATGAACTTTTTTTGTGATTTGCACCCACACCTCTTCTCTTGGCAATGGCAGCCAATATGTCGACACTATGAGGGAAGAGATTCAAAACTCAGATCTGCATATGACAACACCCAGCACTCTAAAAGCGCCCTTCTTTATATAAAACAACACTCCCTTTATGTCGACACTGTATATTTTACTCCACATGCATACACAAAAACCTAACTTCACAAACCCTAGCCCCTAGTGACAATTTTCTTTCCAATTCTTCGAGTCTAGCCTAATTAACAAGCTAGTCCTAAGATCTATGTACAAGAACTCAAAGTCTATACCTTTCCCCTTAATAAATAAATAATTTTTTTTTTTTTACTAGCATTGGATAAATTTTATGCATCTAGTCATCGGATTCTGTAATTTATTGCAGATAGAAATGTTATATATATATAAATTAAAAGTGATGATTAATTGCGGAGAACCTTATTCTAGTCACTGGGTATTTTAAAAAAAAATTATGCATTTGGCCAAATGTTGAATTGAGATTGGAGCTTCAAGAACAAGACATCTTTGCTTTTTCAGATTTGATGTGATGATATTGGAGGAGAGGAGAAAAGAAATTGATGGACAAATTAGTTACAGCCATGGATGAAGAATCCACCACCTCTTTGAACAAATCACAGTTAGACAAAAACCACGTAATTCCATTGTTGTTTTCCAATCAGCCTATCAGATAACCAAGAATGAAAAGCACCTTCTTTTTGTCCAGAGAGGAAAAGGACAAATTCAAGTATTTCACCTGATGATCTATTGATATTAATATTTCGGATTTAGGTTAATGACAGTAACAAAAGAAGGGCTGCAGAACCCAACAAAATTTGTCTTTCTCAATCGGCCATTTTCTATCTTTTCGTTCCTGAGGTATCCCCCCCACTCAATCTGATGATGAACCGTACAAGAATACTCGTACAGAGTCGAAGTAAAACGGTGCAATGGTGGAAAATTCTGGATTAGTATGTGTTAAGAACCTGCTTAATTAGCTCTATCTGCTAATTGATCTTGTATTTGAATCACATTAGCCCTAATTGATTGTAATTGAATTGACAATTTCCTCTACATCCCAAAAAGTTTCAATCTGAATTGGGGTGTTCTCATTTTTTGCAGTGCAAGATGCAACAACAGATATTATACAAATTCATATGGTCATGTAAGGAATTAATGCATAACATTACAAAATTGAACCAATGATAAGGATCCAATTTCCAAGTGATTTTATTAAAATATGAGAAGCCGTAATACATATGGGATGTCACAATAAGTAGGTAGATAAACAGGTCAGATATGCATTAAACACATAACAATTAAACCAACTAAATGGATCTTATTTCCATGCATATGTGAAGCAACATAGATGAAGGCATGAAATTAAAGCAAGCTTTATGAAAGCTGCTCCTCAAAGGCCAATTCCTCAATCATCATGTTCCCATGATTGAGGAGGGGATTGAAGGCTTCAATCCCAGAACACTTGTTGGGCAGTATTATAGGAGCAGCATTAAGCCCCTGAGAATCAATTGGTGATGAGTGCTGTGCAGGCAATGCGTATTTACGCGCAATCACGACTGAGTTAATGACTTCATCAGTGGGATGAAACACAGAAAGAACCTCAAACCCTCTAAGATCATCACAAGGATCAATCACTGGATACAGAAAGGCCCTGGCACCATGTGCACTCCTTAGCATCAAAGTTGCTCCTGGAGCCATGTACTTAGCCAAGTGATCGATAATTTTCAGCTTCTCCATCTTGTCCATGCCAACAAGAGCTGCCAAAAACACAACGTCATAGTCTTTTAAAGCATTTGTGACATCCATTATATCTGTGGTGTGGAAAACCATTCTTTTTGATAGGTCAGGATCGGACGAGACCAGGCCAAGAGCCTTGGAATTGGCTGAAGGGTCAATGTCATAGTTGTGGAAAGAGGTTGTGGTGAGGTGATTGGAGGCCAAAACAATTGAGGTCAGAGGAAGAGGGCCTGAACCCACAAAGGCAATTTTGCTAGGAACATGAGGGAAGTGTTGGCTAAGGATGGTGAACTCAAGTTTGCTAAGCTTGAGGTAATTAGAGTAATAAGGGAAAATGGTGAGATGGTCAAGAGGGTGTTCATATGAGCCTAAGATGGTTGAGAAATGATTCTCCAAAAGTCCTTCTGCCTCTCCACAAAGCCTTATAAGCTTTGACCTTATTTCTTGCACCCCTTGGCATAACTTGGAAACATCAATTGGACTTGGTGGCATGCATGTGAGCACAAGTTGGGTGAAGAGCATGTTGACATCTTTGGAGGGTTTGAGGCTCTCAAGGCTTGAGATTTGCTCATACAATTCACAGACTCTTTGTACCAAAGCATCACCATGGCAACACATGTCGACACTATGAGGATATGAGATGATATCGAAGGCTCTTCTTACCAAGGAAAAAAGGATTGAAAATTCAACTCTTGAGCAAATCACAACTTGGTGACATACTCCAGCCGTTTCGAGGGTCGTTATTTATGGGCACTTGTGGGGTCCATGTTGTGAAGGGGTTGTGTTCATTATTGATTTATGCATTGTGATTGTGGGTCCAATCTCGCACCTCGATTGCCACCTCAAATAGTGTAATCAATGAGATCGATCGTTATTTTGATTGGTGTAACAATTATAATATTCATTAGCCTCTCAATATATACATTATATATTGTTCAAAATGTTTGTTTCGTGAGAATGTGAATAATTGTTGTACAAATAAAAAATTACGAGGAATTAGACAATTTCTTTCATTGCGAATTCATTATTTTTGAGTAAAACCTCAATTTTCTTTATTTTTTTATTATTTTTATGCATGTATACTATTCTCAGTTGTTAGACAAAGATTTTAAACTCTTTACTATAGTTGTGTGTCAATGTTTTGATACCTGGTTCTTGAAAACTTTGTGAACCCTACATTAAACGTGGATTGTCTTGGGATTGAGATCAAGGCCATGCTCCCAATGCCGAGGTATATAGGTTTCAGAGTTTCAATATTCGATACCGTTAAAGCATCAAACCCTATCCCTAACTATATATATGGTTCTTGTTATACGTCTGCAGGGAAATTAGTTAGTTGCAGCATTTTCTGATGCAGTGATGGGAAAAAAAAATGACGACATCGCTTGCATTCAATGCACAAAATATGAGACCCAAATAAAAAAATTTAACAAGTGGAGAAATGAGTCCGCAACACCCTTTTTATGGCAATTGGGAATTTGGGAGGTAGTGACTGAAGATCAAAAGCTACAACCAGACCTAAAAGATGATCAAAAACTAGTGATAACTGACAAGAGGATCCATCTAATTACGATTATAGTACTTGTACTATCAATTAAATTCTGATGAGTGTTGTTACGATCAATCGTTAACTCTCGTATTATAATCAGGACCAGAAAAATAATAAAAAGAAAATGACTCCATAACCACAAGGGGCTAATGTCTTCCAAGATGATGGACATTTGGATAAAAGATTCTCTTACTTATGCTTTCACACAATACGATTGATATACAGAGTAAATTAAACATCTTCTTGAGTTCTGGCCTCTTAAGTTACCATCAGCATATCATTCATTTCACACTATAGCTTAGCTTGACAATTTATTGTGAACCCCACTTGTCTTATCCTATTTTATCATAAACAATGAGTGGGGTCCACAAAATGTAATATTCATATTTTTAAAAAATAAAATTAAAAAAATATCCCAGCCTGATTGATTCTTCTTTTCCCAAATTTCACCAATAACTCAAATTCATGGTTTGTTCATCCAATATTCAAAATGCTGCTATTCTTATTTTGATTTACTGTTTTTTTTGGAACCAGTTCTGTCATATATGTTTGACAGATTCAAACTAGTTTGAGGAAATTAATGATTAATGAATGATCCAATTTTGCACTTTCTCAAGGGTGTTTAGCAGAAATAATCAGATGTGCAAAGACAAAATCCATGCTGTTTCACTTTCCACATAAATTATAAATATCTTGTGGACCTTTATGTATCTAGAATGTTGTCATATACACTGAATTCAAAGTGCCTCGTAGTTTCCACTATAAATCTTATTATTCTATATGTTTTCCTTTTGGCCAGAAATTTAGTTGGCTTTCCATGAACTGGATGGCCACTGTAATCCCAATCTATAAAGAGACCCTTTTCTAATTCGAATTCAGCTTCTTAAGGGCGGTTTGATAATCATTTCAATTTTAGTTTTTAAGTTTTATTTTTTGTGTTAGAGTATGGAGGAAAATGTGGGACAATGAAAGTGAGAATGAGAGTGGAGATGAGATTGAGAGGGAAGATAAGAGGGGAAGATGGAAGGAAGGAGTAACAAAAGTGAAAACTAAAATTAAAAATTAAAATCTATTTAAAATTGTTTTCACTTTTGTTACTCCTCTCTCCCATCCTCTCCTCTCATTCTCTCTCTCAATCTCATTTTCCTCTATACTGTAGCATAAAAAATGAAAAATAAAAACTACAAACTAAAATTAAAATAATTATCAAACGAGCCTAAGATAATGTTATATATTATTTTTTTTTTTCACCTTTTTTTTGTCTTTTTCTTGTGTTAGCTTTAAGTTTCTCTTTCAATTTCAATGGTTGAAATTAGATGTACCGTTCTTTTAGGTAGTGCAAGCTTTGAAATTGGATGCTTTTTGCCTTTGGGGGTTTCTGTTTGTTTGACCTCATTTTTAACCTCTAATAAAGATATAATATTCTTATAAACAAGAACAATTTGGAAGTGCTTGAGATGAGAATCATTTTCATGTGCATGCGTGCACACTTCCAATAAAATTACTTAATTTCAATTGTATTTTTTTTTTTAAATGAAGTTTTTGTATTTAACATCCATGTTTGACCTTTTGCTTTGCACCATCAATCGAGATATTAAAGATTACTTGTACCATCTATATTGCCATAAGTCGTGGGGCTCTGTACTCCAAAAACTTAATCAAACCAAGCTCACCAACAATGGAAGCCCTAGAAATTTCCTCCATCAATTAGATTGCATTGTTCTTCATTTTTTTTATTTTTTTTTTCCAACTGAAGAAATAGAATCCACTGGGGGAGGTGGTGAAGGGTAGATGTAGACAATTGATAGGTCATTTGGTGGTTTTTGATAATGTTTTTTTATGTCCCTTTATATTTTGGTCGGAGGAAAAAGCATGAAACATTCATTTTATGGATAGAAGAAGGAAAGGAAGTCTCTACTTTTTCTGGCCAATTTGGCCACTTTCAATCCCAACAATAGCAGTAACGCGACTACTCGACGTTGAAGATATCAGCTCCTTTTAGAATGGTGGGTTCAACATTTGGAAACTTGTTTTTTTTTCTCTCTTTTTTTTCACAAACCATAAAATTGCACATGCACTCACTTGAGATTATTTGCTAGTCATAAATCTGAATTTGGTTATTTATTTATTTATTTGAATCCTTTTCTTAATTCTAACATATAAAACTGCCAAATTCCATTCAGTTGATGCGTTGGGTTAATTTTAAGATATATTATTCGTGTGTTTGGCTCTTATATTACATGTAAATTCTTTTTATTTTTTTAATAAGAGAAATGTTATTCACACTCTAAATGTAAGTATAAACTGCTTTCTTTAAATTTAGTATTTGGAGGTCTGCTCCATGCCATCATGCATTAGTTAAATGTAGTGATCCTCTTTCGAGTTTTTTTATTTTATTTTTTTATTTTAAATAATAGAATAGAAGTATCAAAATCAAAGATAGGGTCATCGCATGTTGGTTGGCTAAGATGAAGTCAAAATCAATCACTGTGGCCATTTGAGCAAATGGATTATGGGTGTGTGTAAACCACACGACTCCATGTGCCATGCACTGGCCCCGAGAGCGATGGCCCTATTCTTTTATTTGATAGTCATCCTCTTTCCTCACCATTAGGGGTGGGCACGGTTCGATTTGATCCAGTTTCACCCTTAAAGCACAGCTGAATCTATTAAACTTTTACGGTTTGATGTGATTCGGTTTGAGCTAAAATTAAAATGAAAATCCAACCAAACTAAACCATTCATATCCGGTTCGGTACGATTTGATTCGGCCGGTTTAGCATAAAAGAAAACATCATTTTCTCTGTGTCACCAAACATGTTCATTCTCAAGTTCCCTAATATCAAACGCATAAAACATTCACTAATCATACAAGAGGTAAAGAAAAAACATACAAAGAAAAGAAGCTGCAAGCAATAATAATTATTAGAGAACATGATTCTCAAAGAAATACAATCTTATTGTGCTTAATTATATAGTTATTACAAGAAAAAAATAGGACCGGTGGTTTGGTGGCAATTCTCCACACTTGTATCTTCCCAAGTGCTGCACCAGCTTTTGTGTGGTATTAAAAACACTAAGGAGGCATGAGATTCCTCTGTTGGTTTCCTCCCCACGCATGTCTCTTATGTTGTTCACAACATTTGATCTTCTCTCTTGTGAACAGACATCAAGCATTAATATCACATAAGCAACATTTTATATACATTATTCTATGAACAAAACTAAATCAAAGTAAGGTATGCTACAGTCTTTTTGTACAATAAAATAGATTAGCATATTTTAAAACCATAAAAATGAAAAATTAGGCCTCATAGAAAATACCATTTTATTTTTCAACTCTCTAACTTTTTATATATAACCAGTTATTGGAGACAATACAAAAAATAAAGTAGTAGACAGAATTAGCATATTTTACAAACCCAGCTGATGATGACGATCCACCACCAACAATATTCTCATAATCAATCTTTGCATAACCTGGTGGTCGATGATGGAACTTGGATTTTGTAGAGATGGATTTCGCTGAGGACAAATGGGTGGGTTTCGCCGAGTTCGAATCATGTTGGCTTGAGTTAGCGTCGAGGGAGAGGGAGAGGGAGATGTAGCAGAGAGACAAAGAGAGAGGGAGAGGTAGCAGAGAGAGATGGAGAAATAATGAGAGGGAGTTGCGGCTAGGGTTAAGAGACGAAGGAAGGGAGATAGGAGAGAGGCTCTTCTGAGGGAGAGAGAATGGTTAGATAACTTAGATGTGTCCGTGAGTTGTAGTTTTGGAGTCCAATCAAGTGTTGCAGGGTACATGGTACACTCTTAAATAACCACTCAAACCTTGCCACATGTAAACTAAATTAAATAAATAATAAATTGATTTATAATCGGTCCGGTTCGGTTTAGGACAGTTTTTAAAACTCTCAAACCACAGCTGAACCAAACAAAACCGGTTCGGTTCGGTTTTTCAAAATGTTGACTTTTTCTTTGGTCAAAACCAAACCAAATCAATCCAATATAATCGGTTCGGCCGGATTGACCGGATCGGCCGGATTGATGCCCACCCCTACTCACCATGGCCTCACAAATTCACAAATACCTTTCAAATCTAATTCCGTGTCGAAAATGAAAACCTTGTCCCATTTTAATGACCAGAAGATTGTCAGTCATCCCCTAGCTTTTGCATCCATTTCCATTTTCTTTAATCCATTTCCCTAATTCTGCAAATTGGTGTTCACCTTTCAGAGAAATTGGGTTACTCTGACAGAACTCAAGTCTTCCAAGTTTTCAGAAAAATACCTTTCGGAGAAATAGGGTAAACATTAAGAGACATTGAGTCCACTTGCTTGCACCCAAGTTTGAATTTACCTCACTGTTTATAGAAGTTTAGACTATTCATGATATAAAATAATAATAATAAAAACGATACTATAGAGCTAATTTTTTTTTTTTAATTTTTATTTTTTCCAAATATTTTCTCAAATTCTGCCCATGAACATTAGCCCATCTCAGGCCAAGAATGTTATTCTATTATATGCGAAATTTTATAGTAAGGATGCCATGTGAGAACTTCTCAGGGTTTGGAGATCCGCTTTCCATAAAATACATTATGGGCTTTTGCCCAACTCTCAGCTAAAGGATAAGTTGATAAATGTTGAAGCCTAGACCCAAGAGTTGGGTTGCGCTCTATTTCAGAACTTCAAAATCAACCTCTGTTTGAGTAATCTCAGAACGCAATGTAAAGGAAACCATGCATTTGGATCTTGTTCACTAAAATAATATCAATTGAAAATCCATTGCCCAAATTTAGCTAGATATGGCATACCGTTAACTTATGTTAGTAATGATCATGAAGCCTATCAGCTAATATTGCACTCCCTATAAGTCATTTGGCCAGCATAACCATTTGACAACAGAAGACTACAACATTGTAGCAACCCACGCCGTGACTTTCCTTGAAAAATTAGATCTTTAAAAAGAAATTACCATGAAGTCTGCACAATATCAATGTCAGTATATTGTGTTCATCAACTGTTTCAAAGGAACATGATCCAAAAGATGACAACAATTACAACCCCCTCCCCTTTTCCTGAACATCCAGAATAAACTAAAGATAAAATGCAAGGAAGAGAGAGCAAAGTGGCGTTTATAGATGTTTGAAAGAAAACTCCAGTTTAAGAATGATGCATGCAACTGTATGGAGACACCATCTTTAAAATTATACACAAATTTGAATGAGTCGCTGAAACTAAGTTCTTATATGGCATCTACAGAATAAATTTTGAGTAAAAGAAACAAAGGAATGAACCTAATTCGTTCACCTCAGTTCAGAATGCTCATATGTTTCAGAGCTCTCATAGGTATTGGAAGCTTCAAAGGCTTCAGCTTCAGAACCTTCAGAACTTTCATAAGCTGAAGTTTCACGAACTTCACTATTTTCGGGAAGACCAAACTGGAGCAAGTAATTGACTCCATTAATCACATCATAGACCATCAATCCAATTCTACCTCCTACCCAACTGCCCAATTGACTTCCGACAAGATAACCAAATCTCCCAAGCCTTTGCTCTCCTAGAAAGCCTCCAGCATAGGTGCCAAACAAGGTGCCAGTGCCCCTAACAGTCCCTTCTGTTACTGCACCACCATAATATATAGCTTCAGAAAAGTCCCATCCAGAAGAGATAATAGGACCTATTATCCGCTTGGCTTGCCGAGTTGCCAGTTTCGCGGCCTTTGCTCCTGCTTTCTGTGCTTGTTTGGCTGCATCTTTAGCAGGTATCCCCTGTGACAATGCATCAGCCAATGCACTTTCAAGTGCTTTATACCTTATTCTCTCAACATGGGAAGCTCTGATGTTGTTAACATAGAGCTTCACTCCCTCTTTCACAGAACAAGCTAGTGTTCCAGAACTCATATCAAAGCAGTTCAAGAATGTAAACTGTCCACTCCGAGATGCATATTTTTCCCCAACCAACTGCCGACATTTTTCAGCTATGGAGAAAAAAATAAGATCAAAAGATCAAAATTTATTCTAAATTAGTAATGGATACAAATTTTCTCTACAAAAAAGACTAAAAATTGAATATTGCATTGCATATGTTAGCAAATCACAAAATGCTTCAAAAAATCGATCATGGGTACAAATCTCAGACTGTAAACAAAAACTTCTGTAAAATATTGGGCACAGAAACATTATATTTATAACTCCATTCGACCGGAATGCATGCAATATTACAACAATAACAGAACATTAACATGAAAATAGTGATTTATCTTTCAAGCTATCAGCTCAGGTCTATAAGACAAATCAACTGCCCCACCCCCTTCAACAGATTCATTTCAGAACAATATCATGGATTCAAAGATAATAACTATAGCATTATGATAAAGATCCAAGCTGCACTCTTTCAGCGCGCGATGGACTTCGCTTGATCAAATGATCTATAGGTTCTTCAAATTCGGGATTTTGGTTTAAATTCCTTGCATTTTGCTTGCAACCAAATGGGAAGATTTAAGAGCCAATAAAATTTTAAAAAGGACAGATCTTTTACATATTCAATTAAGAATTATCATTTCCAAAAACTTCAACTTTCGAATTCTGTAAAAAAAAATGGCAATAACAGCAAACATTATGTATATGTATGTACCTGTGATACTGAGAACGATGATGCCAGCTATGAAGGCCACTAATTGGATTCTTTTCTTCTGGAAATCCATGGGATTTCAAGCACTTTGGAAAGAAAAAGAAAAAGAAAAAGAAAAACCCTAACTTTGGGTGGTGAATGGAGATGGGATTAGAAGGTGATAATAATAGGGAGCTCAGGGAAGGGAAACGAAGGGAAGAATCTGAAAGCCGTGTGTACCATGAAAAGTCAGACTCAAGATTTCTAATCATTTATGGCCTTACATGGAATGGAAGCCATTGAGTGACTACCCTAAACGCTGCGTTTTGGCTCTCACTAATTAATACTCCTACCTACCTACGACACTTTTTTTCCCTTCTCTCAATCTCTTTTCTTGGTTCTTTCAAAAAAAAAAAAAAAAAAAACTTATTTTCTTGGAGAGGTTGCTTTTCCTTGGTAAAATGAGGGCCACAAGCACAACTACAAATTTATAAAAAAAAAAAAAAAAAAAAAAAGCTAAGAAAAACAAGCGACTTGATAAAAGTTTAGTGGTAGATTAGGATCCAACTTTTCCTTGTTCTTTCTTTTTTGTTTTTTCTATGATAAATTACCATTTTCAGTAGTTATTTGTTTTCCTTGACATAAGAAACAGAGATAATAGTAGTTGAAAGACTGCAAGTTATTGTCCCACAACTTTGTGATGGTTTAGGCTTTCTGCTCCAGTCCACCCAACACAAGCATTCATCACATCTCACCTTTGGATGTGGACACAAACTGCTTCCTTTGTGCTGAGACTGAAACCAAATGCAGTTTCTTATTTCAATGGTTAGGAGCCCGTCTACATCAGGAACAAAACCCTTCTCCATCATTTACTTTTTTACAATTTCATAAGTAGTTCGATTTGGGATCAACCCTATTTCCAGCATCTCATTAAGAAGCTCATTCACATCTTCAAGCTTGCCCTTCATGCAATATCCCTTGATCAACACATAACATTAAATGTTACTTCACGTGCTGGCTTCCATTTTCTCCGTCTGTGCCCTCATATTCAAAGCTGCACTGAGGTTTCCTTCCCTGCAGTAGCCATCCATCAGAGTATTGTATGTCAAGTGTATTGGAAACAAACCCTTTTTGAGCATCTCATTTCGGAGTCTCGCTGCCTTTCTTGACTCCCCTACTTTGCACAATAACTTTTTGGGCGTCTCATGTTATGAGATCAGCTTTGGAGCCCCTTATCTCCATTTCATATTAAAACTTCATGGCCATTTCCTTGTTTCCTTGTCTGCACAAACCAGTAATCCGGCAGTTAAAAGGTCGAAGTGTCTGGGGAAACCCCTCGCTCTGACATTGAATTGTGCATCAATTAGCGTATTATATGTTATAACATTGGGCCCCAAGTCTTGATTTCTAATGTCATCAAGCAACTCTCTAGCTTTCTTTATCATCATCTTCTTACAAAACCACTTATTAGTGCGTTGTAGGTAACAACATTTGCTTCAAACCCGACTCCCAAGCCAAGCATTTCATCCAGAAAACCACAAACCTCGTCAAGCTTTTCCCATTGCAGCATAACCCATTGATCAGTAATTATACGTAATCACATTGGGTTTCAAACCCTGCTTCCTTATTGCCTTGAACACCTTCATAGCTGCTGCTACATTCTCATATTTACCGAACCCAAAATCAAAGCAGTAAAAAAAGTAATCTCATTCGGGCAAATGGTATCTGTCACCATCTCCTTCAAAATGGCTTTAGCTTTGTACATGTTTCCCAACCCATCCATTTGCAATATCCATCAATCAGAGTATTAAAAGTAACCACATTTGGTGAAATTCCAAAAGCCTTTGGCAACGTCCTTTTCCTTGCTCAATTCTCCTCCTAATCATCTCTCTATACACGCAATCAACATACCCAAAACCCTTTTCCTTCAACAAAGCACTCAACAAAGGCTCACAAGACAAAACTGATAACTTGGACCCAGAATCACCAGCTCTCTGAAATGCTTCAAAACGCAAAAGAATCTTCTAACTTTTCACATATGCCAGCACCAACATATAAATTATAATGGAATTTGCACAAAACTGGTGCTTGCTACACATTGAAAGCATGTGAAATTTTGAAGAAACCGAATGCTTCTCACTGTTTCTAACAAACCCATCTAAGAAAACTATGATCTTTGAGGTTTTTTTTTTTTTTTTTTTTTTTGGGTGGCGATTTTTACTGAGTTCAAGATTGTGTGCAACATTGAGATCGTTCTGGTACCAGCTGAAGTACCTGAGTGTTAGCTCTGGTTGGCTCAGGAGTGAAACAGTTGGCGAAGAAGTGCGGTAAAGTTTGAACCTTCGAGATAAGTTTTGAGCTCTGGCTAGTAGGGTTGTGTGGTGGAACTTGTGAAGACGCAAAGTGAGGAACAGAGAAGCCAACGACTCTGTTTGTCGGGAGAGTTTTAAGAAAGTTTATCGAGAAAATTATGGCTTTTGGCACCAAATGAGCCTCGGGTTCCGTTATGTAGTTCTTCCACATAGCAGGGGCAATTTCGTCAAAGAAAAAAAACAAGGGTTTATGAAGGGCTTTAAGACACACAACATAAGAAAAACCCGTCGCAGTTTAACCAGTTTTTAAGTTCTACAGCAATGGCGGTTCTTCTTTAACAGAGAACACACGACTGCTCCGCTAGGGCATTAAAAAGACCCAAACCCTGAATTCAATTTTCGATTTTTCATACAGTTTCAATCGATTCACCATTAACATATGCTGAAGCTTCTCTCTTCTTCCTCATCATGCCTCCAGGCCCGAGTGCACAGCCTGGGTCCCAATTTGGGCCTCCGTCCCGGGCCCACCGAGCTCGCCTCGCCATTTCTCCGAGTTCTTGGCTCGCTCACCGGGTTGACACGGCCTAATTCGTCTCGTCGAGCCTTTTTTTGCTCGGACGCGAGCGACGGGTCTGATCAGGTGGTGGAGGTTGAAGCAAAGAAAGCGGGAACGGAGGGCGAGGCCGAGTCTAAGTCTTCGTCAGCAATTGTGCCCACGAATCCTCGACCCGAAGATTATCTAACGGTTGGTTGGCTTTGGTGCTTTTGGTTTTGCTAAAGTAGTCTGTTTGGATATCAGAAAATGAAGGAAAATGTTAAGCTTATTGTTACTTGTTCCTATTTATCCTTTAACAAGCTTTTTTCCTATTACCCATGAACAGGTTTTAGCTTTGCCGTTGCCGCATAGACCACTCTTTCCAGGATTCTACATGCCAATTTATGTGAAGGTACAGGAGATTATTGAATACATTGAAAATCAAGTTGGCCTTTTGTTTAACACTTCTATGTGTTGGAATATTTTGTTTCGTTGTTGGGTCAATTCTGTAATTGCTGTTAATGCAAGGTGTTATAGAACAATGTTGATTTACTGAACTAACTAATGTATTGCTTTTCATGTAGGATCCTAAATTGTTGGCAGCTTTACAGGAAAGCCGAAAACGGCAAGCTCCATATGCCGGTGCTTTTCTTCTCAAGGATGAGCCGGGGACTGATCCTAGTGTGGTCTCAGGTTCTGAAACTGATAAGAGCATTTCTGACTTAAAAGGGAAAGAGTTATTTAATCGCCTGCATGAAGTCGGTACGCTTGCCCAGGTGTCTCATTTACCCCTAAGTTTTATAAGCCCTAATTCTGTGGATTAACTAGACACCAACCATAATGTCCCTTCAGCTTTTAACAGTTTTTTTTACTTGTTTTCAGATTTCAAGCATTCAAGGAGACCAAGTAGTTCTTATTGGTCATAGGCGACTTCGAATTACAGAGATGGTGAGGAAAAATAATCAGTAAGAGTGAACTTTTGATTAATGCTTTTAAAGGCATATTTAGCATCTTTTTGCCTCATCACCTCATACATGTATAATATGAATTAGTATTTGTTTGAGATAAAGTTAGTTAAACTAAGAAAACTTATGGCTTGTCTACAGGTTGATGAGGATCCTCTGACTGTAAAAGTTGATCATCTCAAGGTCCACATTTTGTTTCATTTTACCAATTCAATTATTAATCTTTGGAGTTTTCACATATAAAGTATATTTTTATTTCCCTTTTTCTTATGGGCTTACACGTTACATTGCAGGACAAACCCTATAACAAGGATGATGATGTAATAAAAGCAACATCATTTGAGGTTATATCTACTTTAAGAGATGTTCTGAAGACTAGTTCCCTTTGGAGAGATCATGTTCAAACATACACTCAGGTTTGCTCAGCTTCTCACGATATTTGAATTTTATGGCATCTTTGTTCTTGCATGCTCATTTGCTTCAAGACACATTTCTTTGCTCGCAACAAATGTGAAATCGTTTTGCCCTCTCATCTTGGTTTTTCCCTCTTTTTATTTAAATTTGTGCAGCATATAGGTGATTTTAATTTTCCAAGGTTAGCAGATTTTGGAGCTGCTATATCTGGTGCAAACAAGTTGCAATGCCAGCAAGTGCTTGAAGAGCTAGATGTAAGCATTGGTTAATCTTAACTCGGATGGCTGATAAAGCTTTATATTCAATCGTATTATATCGAGAACGCTTAACTCTGCAATTTTCGGTCAGGTTTATAAACGTTTAAAGCTCACACTGGAACTAGTGAAGAAAGAGATAGAAATCAGCAAGATTCAGGTATGTCATCCCAATATGCCACTTGTTTCTCCACAGTATTTTGATTCTCTTTTGTTAATTCCTCCTTTCTTTTCATACTTAGGAATCTATTGCAAAAGCAATTGAAGAGAAGATAAGTGGTGAACAGCGCCGCTACTTGTTGAATGAGCAGCTTAAAGCCATAAAGAAGGTATTTGTCTTCACCATCATCGGACATATTTTCTATGCCATACCCTCAATGACAGTGTCTGATAATTTATCAATGATCTGTTCTCTTTGTGGTGGGTTTTGTATCAATTTCTTTATCTCGCCCTTTTGGCTTGTTGGAACTTACTTGGCTTTACATGATGCAGGAACTGGGATTGGAAGCAGACGACAAAACAACACTTTCTGGTTAGTTAAAAGAAAAAATTATCCCTCTCACAAACCTAGATATTGTATCTGTGTATGTATGCATGCATGCTATATATGTATTATTGTTGTCCCTGGCTTTTCAAAAGTCGAAGGCTTGTTACTTGACCATATATCTAATCAAATAAGACTATATGTTAGGACCCCCTTGTATTGTAATGGATGTTTGGTAGGACAAAATAATGTAGACATAGTGCATGGTCTGATCATATGGTGCATACAATTAAGGACTGAGAATGACTTTGTCTAACATTAAGTTTTGTAACCATGTGCACATCATTGTTGTATGCTGTTGGTGTTTTCTCATCCTCAGTTTTAATCTGTGTATGCATGTATGTGAGAAACATTTATAAATTATTCTAAATATTGATTGATTGTGTATACCTAAAGGTAACTGTTGCATTATTTTTCTGATCATGTGGTGCAGCAAAGTTCAGGGAGAGACTTGAACCAAACAGGGAAAAATGCCCACCTCATGTTTTGCAAGTTATAGAAGAAGAACTCACAAAACTGCAGCTGTTGGAGGCCAGTTCGAGTGAATTTAATGTGACGCGTAATTACTTAGATTGGTTGACTTCCATTCCCTGGGGAAATTACAGGTTTTTGTGCTACCTCAATATAGTAATTCAAACTGGAGGGATCTATATCATATATGTGGCTAGAATGCTGAGAGATTTTAATAATTATCATTAATTTAACACCATTGCCACACTTAATAGGAATATCTGTAATGAGTATTTGTTTAAATAAATCTAAAATGTGGCAGTGGGTACTAGTGTGAGAAGCTTTTAAAAGGAAACTATAAAAGATATATTTTTAGTAGGCAACTATAAAAGAAATGTTATTTGAGTTACTATGTTCTTACTTCTTTTTTATTTATTTAATATTTAAACATTATTCTGTTATTTAATTAAAGCAGTGTTCCCTTATTGTATCTAAATCCCAAATGCAGTGATGAGAACTTTGATGTTCTTCGGGCTCAAAAGATTCTTGATGAAGATCACTATGGGTTATCTGATGTAAAGGAAAGGATATTGGAGTTTATTGCCGTCGGGAAACTTAGAGGAATCTCACAAGGTTGATATAGTTTTCATTCACAATTGTCTACCGTAATTTATGGGCACTACCTCGTTGCATTGTCTATCCTGTTTCTCATAGACTAATTTTAGCTCTGATTTTATATTTATTTCTGAGGTTGTAAGAAATGCTGCAAAGCTGTGCTAGTTTCCATGACAGTAGTGTGGATTATTGATGTTCCGCTTATTTATCACAGGAAAAATCATTTGTCTCTCTGGCCCACCTGGAGTGGGCAAAACCAGCATTGGCCGTTCAATTGCACGGGCCTTGAACCGTAAGTTCTACCGATTCTCTGTAGGAGGGTTATCTGATGTTGCTGAAATAAAGGTATTTAGCAAGCTCTGTGCACTAAAATATTGATAAACAGATGCACGTTGTGAGCTATTTCTTATAAAATAACTTTCAAAATATCCAGGGGCATCGTCGGACCTACATTGGTGCTATGCCAGGAAAGATGGTACAATGCCTAAAAAATGTGGGAACAGCTAACCCCTTAGTTCTGATCGATGAGATTGACAAGGTAATAAATGGCTGGTGGGCTTGCTTCATATTGTCCCTGAGAGACATTATATTGTAGGACTCTTTTCGTAGTTTAGTTTGTAAAGGGCGTATTCACATAAACAAAAAATGCTTCAAGTTTCATAATGTTGAACTTTGCCTTGTTTTGTGGCAGTTGGGAAGGGGACATGCTGGTGATCCAGCAAGTGCTTTGTTGGAGCTTCTTGATCCGGAGCAAAATGCTAATTTTTTAGACCATTATCTTGATGTTCCAATTGACCTGTCAAAGGTTAGTTTTGTTTAGTGATTTTAAGTCATTTGATGTTCTCCTTTTTCCAGTAGTATAATTGCCATTTCCAAGCCGTCTGATACATGTGCGTGAGGGTTAGGTATTATTAAAATCTTTTGAAGATGGAAAAGAAAGGGAATGCTTTAGGTGTCCAATTTTGTTATATCATCTTCAACTTGGTACTCACATTGGGACACATGAAAGTTGTGGCATGGTTTCTCTTTCTTCCTTCTGTTCATGCTTTAAAATTCGTGTTGCAGGTTCTGTTTGTTTGTACAGCAAATGTTGTGGAGATGATACCAAATCCTCTCTTGGATAGAATGGAGGTCATCTCCATTGCTGGGTATATTACTGATGAAAAAATGCACATTGCTAGAGACTTTTTGGAGAAGACCACACGTGAAGCATGTGGCATCAAACCTGAACAGGTACTGATATCTGTCAGTGAGTGTGTGTGTATTTGTATGTTGTATTTGTACTAACTTAAATTATGCTTAATCTGTTTCAGGTTGAAGTGACCAACGCAGCTCTTCTTGCTCTCATAGAAAATTATTGCCGAGAAGCAGGTGTTAGGAACCTCCAAAAGCACATAGAAAAGATCTACCGCAAGGTTTGTCACCGATGTCTAGATTCAGAGGGAGCTACTGCTTGGCAAACCTTATGACCTTATTGAACAATGATATGCATTACTTCCTTGAACAATGACATGGTTTAACCTATCTTTTATGGCCTGGCAGATAGCCCTGCAACTTGTTAGACAAGGAGTGTCAGATGAACCTGAAGTTGCTCACCAAATAGAGTCTCCCACAAGTCAGATTGATGGCCCAAATGAATCTGCCGTTGTTGAAGCTCAGGTTGCAGAGACTGATGAAGCCAAGGTAGAAGATGTTGATAAACTAGATCAAAATGTGGTTGCTAGTGAGAGCCAGACTGCAAGTGAATCATTAGAGACGGATCTCCCAGTTGAACCTGCAGTTGGTGAAGTTCAGGTTGCAGATACTGATGAACCTATGGATTCCAAGGTATCTAATAGTTTATAAAGTTATTGGGTAATGGGTTACTACGCAATCTTTATGACAAATGTGTCAACTTGAGTGCGACCTTAAGAATTGTTTTACTTCATACAAGATTTTGCAATCCTTATGGACCTCAATCCTGAGAGTTTAAGAAGAGTTTTTTTGTATTTACCTAATTTAAAATGAAAAAAGAAATGTTATAATTTTTGTAAAGACTCTTCATTTTGTAAATTAAAGGTTTTGTTAAATAAAAATATGCCTATCATGGGATGTGCCAGTTCTACCTTATGTTAAGGAAGCTTGTTAAACTACCTTTTTATGGTGCTTATCTTTTGTCTAATGACTCTTTCAATTCAGTATTTCAGTTCTGTCTGTTTTTTAGCTCTCTGAATTTATTTGCTCACCAACTGAAGGATTTAATGGTTGTATTTGTCTATACAGGATGCAAAGAAAACTGACAAAATTCAGGAAAATGAAACGACAAAAACAGTTGACAAAGTCTTGGTTGATGAATCAAACGTGGCTGATTTTGTTGGCAAACCTGTTTTCCATGCTGAACGCCTCTACGATCAGACTCCAGTTGGAGTTGTAATGGGTCTCGCTTGGACTGCCATGGGTGGTTCCACCCTGTATATAGAGACCACTCAGGTTGAGGAAGGAGAGGGGAAAGGAAGCCTTAATGTAACTGGTCAACTTGGGGATGTTATGAAAGAAAGTACCCAAATTGCTCACACTGTTGCGAGAGCGATATTGCTCAATAAAGAGCCAGACAATCCTTTCTTTGCCAATTCCAAGCTTCATCTCCATGTTCCTGCAGGTGCCACACCAAAGGATGGACCTAGTGCTGGTTGTACCATGATCACATCCATGCTGTCCCTTGCCATGAAGAAGCCTGTCAAGAAGGATTTGGCAATGACAGGGGAAGTAACACTAACTGGGAGGATCCTTCCTATTGGCGGGGTACGTTAAATGATTCTATAACTTGTCCGATTTAAGTTACTTGTTTTCTTCTATGTTCTTTATTTAGGAAATTTCATCAGGTTTGATGATATGCTGAGTATACTGTAGTGCATCTCGAACTCATAGAAAGTTCATTTTTGCAAACAATGCAGGTTAAGGAGAAAACGATAGCGGCAAGGAGGGGTGAAGTGAGGACCATCATATTTCCTGCAGCCAACAGGAAGGATTTTGATGAACTCGCCCCTAATGTAAAAGAAGGTCTTGATGTTCACTTTGTAGATGACTACAATCAGATTTTCGATTTGGCTTTCAGTGATGACCAGAGCAAATTAAAATAAGCCCTCTTCCCCACTAACTCCCAAGATGGAGCTTTCAATTGCCATACAAATGCGGTTGAGTGTTTGCCTGTGACCCCACAGGCAGGGCCATGCCCATATTCCTCGAAACAGACCCAAGCCAAATTACAGCTGAGATAAACCAACTGAATGAGGTGCTGCACAATTTTTTGTTATACATTTATTTCACTTATAATTATCCTACTATTCTTGTAAAATTGAAGCACCCATTTGCCCCATTTTGTAACAAACTTAACATTATTCTTCAGCTGAATATTTGACAATCTGAATGTGAACCTCATGAGATAGAAAAAGGTTTTTGAATTGGTCTGCTACTAAATAAATATGGAAGTTAAAGCTCTTATACTTCTTTTGGGGGGATGGATATGGATGAACCCAAAAAAACACTTTGAGATTGGTTGTTGTTGTGTGTGTTTATGATTTGATTGCATATTTAATGAATTTTTTTAATCTAAGATACGAGTGTGTCATGCTATGCTGAGTGCCAACTTGACAAGGCCATTTTTTTTTTTTTGTCTGCATAGGGATCTTTGATTTTGTTGTCATTGACACTTGGGTTGGGTTCAGAAAGAAGTGTGTCTTTCTCATTGGACAGTTATTTAGAGAGAGTGGGTCGGTGACATCCTTGAGTACTCGTCAACTGTTTTGGAGAAAAAAAGAAAAGCCTTCTCTTTTTTTTTTCTCCGGTGAGTGTGATTTTGGAGATTAAGACTAGACCTCTCTGCAATCTTTGTCACCAGGAGTACTTTATATATTTTTTTCTTTGTTCTTGTTGTGGTGGTGTCCCTTCTCTCTCTCTTTCCCTCGTTTCCCTCATCTTTTTGCCCTCCAATCAAAACCCATCATCAAGATTTGGACTTTGCCACCTATGTCATCTATAAGATTTTAGTTTAGTATTTGGATTGGATGCATGTCTTTTGTATCAAGTATCAATCCAACCTAAACAACATAGTCTATCATAAATCTTTCTGTCAAACTGTCTGATGTGTTAGGTTATTATATTGTTAATCTTAATAATAATTTTTTAAAGAAAGCGATCAAATTGTATTCAATTAGAAAGAGGCTTACACATAGTAGGGCATATTAAGTGTGGCCTCGTTAAAACTTTCCCGAAGAAAACCCAAAGGGATAAAATCTCAGAGTAAAAAAGAGTATCACGCATGCCAATAATACATCAACTCACAACTCAAGCAAAATTCTGAATAAGAGTATCAGAGAGCCAAATAAAGGGAGAATCTCACCATTCGACTTCAGCATCAGGTGCAGGGGACGATAGAGCATAGTGAGCTAGGCGGTCAGCCACACAATTTACTTCAGGAAAAGCATGCTCAACACATAATATAATATTATTTAGTTGTGTATTCCGATGGTATCTTACAATTTCTCAAATTATATGATAACCAAACACTATTTTGCAAATTATTGGTTACAGATTTTCTTGTGCTTGCTAATATTGTAAGGATATTGGATTCTCACGTCCACTAAAGTGATCTTACATACACTAATTAGTATCTTTGACACTTTGTTATCGTTTACAAACAAACAAAACAAACATTAATCGCAATCATGATGTCATGAAAGATTACATTTCCCTTGATGTGTCATCACGCGTGCCCATACTATTAATCAGCTGGGGCTGCACATAATCCAAAAAAGTGATGTGGATAAGACATTTTAATTGCATGATCAAAACCAAAACCTGAAAATCATTGCCGATAATCATAACCAAAGCTCAAACTTAACCTACTTGGGAGATCCAGCCCCCCGTTTTGAAAATCATTGCTAATAATCATAACCAAAGCTCAAGCTCTACCTACTTGGGAGATCCAGCCCTCCGGACCACCCCAACACAAACCCACCAC